>NC_059427.1:147346406-147384040 GCF_021028975.2 Sphaerodactylus townsendi | reverse complement strand
GTGAGTGAGTGAGTGAGTGAGTGAGTGAGTGAGTGAGTGAGTGAGTGAGACAGACAGACAGACAGACAGACAGACAGACAGACAGACAGACAACAGGCAGCAGCGATAGATAGAGACAGAGAGCCACCTGGCATCCTATTCCTACTGGGCAATGGAAACAGCCCCGTTTCCCATGAGACCAAAGTGTCAGGGGAAGCCTAGTTATCTACTCAGAGTGTGAAGCCATAAAGCAAAGATCAAAGAAAGAATGCCCCAAGATGGCAGAGATAACATATAGCAGACTGGTTACACATATCTTGTAGCAGTTGCATAGAGCTAGGAATGCATCTCACACCTAAATGCAATCCCACTGACAAGACTTAAGACTTTAAGCCCAATTGAGCCTATGCCTGTATTGAATGCCTGCCACTGGATGAGTAATCCAAGGATGAGAAATTGAGGGAGATCCCTAAAACTTCAAGCATTGATTAGAACGTGTATGCTGAAGCGCCCATGAGCTTTGAATGGCAGAAAGCTCCCCAGCAACCCCCACCTAAGTGGACTGACCTATTGAATAAGGCAAAGGCACTATTAGGAACTATTAGAAAGAGAGTTAAAATTAGGGTTGCCAAGTGTCAAGCCCCGGATCTGCAACCAATATTGGACTCAATGATTTCAATCAGAAGCCTTTATTGACAGACAACGGCATGGCCAAAAGAAAGCCAGTTCTGAGAACTGTCTTCAAACAGCACCTTTTTATGCCCTAATGCTTCCTTCCCCCCTTTTCCCTCCATCCCTAGATATCAAAGCAGAGTAACACCAAACACAGGACAGGAATCCAAAAGCTGTTACTTTCTCCAGGCCCTGTAAAGAGACAGTGGGAAGAGCTGGCGCTTGGGTGTCCCCTAAATCACTACCTGTTACAAAGCATAGAGCCAGTGGGAAACAGAAAGTAAAGTTAGGTCCATCAACATGACACAGAACAGAATCCTCTTTGATGCCAGGAGGTCCTCCTGACACCAAGTTGCCAACCTCCAGGTGAATCAACCATAATGAACGTGAAGCAGGTGGCTCAAAGGTTAGCAATCCAAGCACGCACCTGTGTGGCTAGAGGTACGGTCATACCAGTATCTCTAATATTCAATAAACAATTACACAGTTAGAACTAAGCTTTTATACAGTGTTAAACTGAACAGCACAAACAGTGTGTACACAGGCTTATTATTGTGTAATAATTTACACAAAGATTCCTAAACCAAATAGTCCCTCTGCAAAGGGCTCACAGCAACAAATTAACATGAATGCGGGCTGTAATTCCCCAGTTGTTGAATGACTTTGGCAGAGACTTTCACAGTTGTCACGCAGCCATAACGCCGATGTGCAGCATTATGTAGGTTGGTAATTTTAGCTTTGAGTATAAAAGCTTATTTCTATTTGAACAGGGTTTGCATTGAATGTTAGGAGATTTCTTGGTGCCAGCAGGACTGTTATCCGTCAAAATGACTGACTTGCTTGGACTGCTCCCTCCAGGTGAAATCTGTGGTCTCCTGTTCTTACAACTGATCTCTGGGCAATAGAGACCAATTCCCCTGGCGAAAACAACTGCTTTGGAGGATTAACTCTTTGGCATTGGGCCCTTCTGAGGTCCTTCCCCTAGCTGAAATAGATCATAAAACCATTATGAAAATGTTTTATTTCCTAGTTGCAACGTGTGCAGAATCCTGCTCTCGAAGACCTCTCTCAAGTGCCCCTCCCCAAGAACCCATTAGCTCCAAATTAAGCAAATGGCCTGAATCTGCACTTGAGCAGGGAGTGCAGGGATGTTGGGGTAAGTCAGTTGAGGAGCAGAAAGAGCCAAGAGCCAGTAGCACTTCCGATGCCTACATAGATCTGGCATGCACTACTGCGGAGGGACATAAGTTAGAGAGGCTGAGTAAGAATATCAGCAAAGGCTCTGGGAAACATTTAAAGCTATGTTGGAGAAGAAACGAAAGGCACCAGCTACAGAGTCGACATGTTCAGAATCGACCTATTCCAAAGTCCAGGAGTGGGTATCAGCAAATATTTACAAAGTGGATCTGGTTTTAACTGGGGAAGCTGAGACAAATGGCTGCACCTGAAGTCACTTGAGTGAATTCATGGGTAGGGGAGACTTCCAGGTGGTTTAAAACAGGTTTGTACTGTTGAACTAGTAAAAACAACACAGCAAGAAGCTAGAAGCGCTAGGGGTCCCAACTTCCTGCTTTACTGGCCTGGCCTTTAAAGCACAAATATAACTTCCCCCTGGGCAGAAGGTGAGAGGCTATTTGAATGGCGGAAAACAAAATGGCAGTGGTGCGACCGCACTTGGAGTACTGTGTCCAGTTCTGGTCGCCGCATCTCAAAAAGGATATTGAAGAGATCGAAAAAGTGCAGAGAAGGGCAACAAGGATGATTGAGGGACTGGAGCACCTTCCCTATGAGGAGAGGCTGCAGCGTTTGGGACTCTTTAGTTTGGAGAGGAGGCGGCTGAGGGGGGATATGATTGAAGTCTATACAATTATGCATGGGGTAGAAAATGTTGACAGAGAGAAATTTTTCTCTCTTTCTCACAATACTAGAACCAGGGGGCATCCATTGAAAATGCTGGGGGGAAGAATTAGGACTAATAAAAGGAAACACTTCTTCACGCAACGTGCGATTGGTGTTTGGAATATGCTGCCACAGGAGGTGGTGATGGCCACTAACCTGGATAGCTTTAAAAGGGGCTTGGACAGATTTATGGGGGAGAAGTCGATTTATGGCTACCAATCTTGATCCTCTTTGATCTGAGATTGCAAATGCCTTAACAGACCAGGTGCTCGGGAGCAACAGCCGCAGAAGGCCATTGCTTTCACCTCCTGCATGTGAGCTCCCAAAGGCACCTGGTGGGCCACTGTGAGTAGCAGAGAGCTGGACTAGATGGACTCTGGTCTGATCCAGCTGGCTTGTTCTTATGTTCTTATGTTCTTAATCCTTCCAGAGCTCAGAAGCTAAGCAGGGTCATCCAAGACCGACATCCCCCCAACTGCACCCGCTGCCTTTTGTAGCCTGCTGGAACACCACTGCAGACATGGCCTTTGACCTGGCAAGGCGGGCCCAAGGGAAGGGGTGTGGGCTTGATCTCCATCCCCCTCCCGTGACCAGCTGGTGTGCACCAGGGGACATGCTTATTCCCACACGTCCCTGTGAGTGCTCACATACCTCTGCAAAGGAGTCCAGGATTGCTAAGCAGGAGGCAGGCAATAACAAGCCACTTCTGTTTGTCTCTGAATGGAGCCTGCGGACATTACAGGTGCGAGATCGGAAGCCAAACAAGGTCGTCCCTAGCGAGCATTTTGATGGTCCCAGGAAGTTTTGCTATGTAGAGACAGGCAACAGCAAACCATTTCTACCACAACCTGGATGGGCCAGACCTAGCCCTGATCTCATCAGATCTTGGAAAGCTGAGCAGGATACTTGGATGGGGAGACCACCAGGGAAGTCCAGGGTTGCTATGCAGAGGCAGGTGTGGCAGACCACCTCTGATTGCATCTGCCTTTGCTGATGCAGAAGAATTACTGATTAAAACTGGTCCTGTCAGGACTCTAAGCTAAGCAGGAGTAGGCTATAAGACTTGCCCACAGGAGACCATCGAGGAAGCTGAGGGTTGCTGTGCAGAGGCAACACGTGGCAAACCACTTCAGAATGTCTCTTGCATTGAAGCGTGACAGGACTGCTTGAAGTTAGCTGTGACTGGATAGCGGTCTACCACCATCGCATTGACATATTTGTGTATTTTTTTTTAAGATTGGGAGCAGGGGTACATCGTAAATGGGAGACAGACGAGAAGGGGCGGTGGCACTTCCGAGGAAACAAGATGAGGCCATTTGGCAAGCATTACCCAACACTTTTTTTTTCAGCATTTTACGGCTGGAGAAAATCTCCATTATAAGGTAAAAAAAGTGCTGTTAAGCCACAACCGACTTATCTCAACCTTTACTGAGGTTTACCAAGGCAAATGAGAAACAAAAAGGTGGTTTCCCACAGCCTTCCTCTACCAGAATCTTCCTTGGTGAGTGCCCTTCAGAAGTGAAAGGAGAAGAAGGAGGAGGAGGAGGAGGAGGAGGAGGAGGAGGAGGAGGAGGAGGAGGAGGAGGAGGAGGAGGCCAACTAAAGGCACTTTTCAACATTCTTAACATTTATATTAAGTGGGACATGTTAGCAGTAATAATTTTCTTACTTGTCCATATCAGAAGCCACTTCAGCTGAGAGAAAAGCCAAAGGCAGAGCAGAAGCCCTGGGACAGGTTAAGCCCTTGCACCAGTGATGGCAAACTGATGACAGGCATCGTGTCAAAGGTGATGTGCCCCAATCCGTTAGGTGACATGCTACCGTTTACCAACACCCAGCAACAACTATTCCCCCAGCTGAGTTACCACAGCAACTGAAGGAACAAAAACACAGGAAATATGAGACCCTACAACACTCAGGGCTTAAAATGGATTCTCACCATCCATCCACCACGTGATCCATCATCTGCAGAATTGTGATGGGTGGTGACATAAATACGTAAAGAATTCTTTCCCTTTTGTTTGGAGGGTGGGGAGAGGTGACCTGCTAGCAGGGTCAAGGTAGGCATTTCCCGGATTTTTAACTTGGCAAGCCCAAACGGTTCACCTTCGATCTAAAACTGAGCTCCTTGCCACCATCGAGAGCCAGAGTGGTATAGTGGTTAAGAGCAAGTGCACTCTAATATGGAGAACTGCGTTTGATTCCCCGCTCTGCCACTTGAGCTGTGGAGGCTTAACTGGTGAAGCAGATTAGCTTGTGCACTCCAACATATGCCAGTTAGGTGGCCTTGGGCTAGCCACAGCTCTTCAGAGCTCTCTCAGCCCCACCCTCCTCACAGGGTGTTTGTTGTGAGGGGGAAGGGAAAGGAGATTGTCAGCCCCTTTGAGTCTCCTACAGGAGAGAAAGGGGGGATATAAATCCAAACTCTTCTTCTTCTTCGTTTGCTTTGCATGCGATTCAGGCATACCCAAGGGAAACAGAGCAGTTGCCATGCTAGCAACTCAGTCACAACAAATTCATTAGCCTCGAATTTGGCCACTTCCTGGAACCCCTGGGGGGGTCTGAGCGCCTGGATGCCCTGGAATGGCCCTGCCTTGGAGCTCTGTCCCTGGTGCTGAAAAGACCATTGTCTACCTGCCTGCTGGATCTTGTGTGCTGTCCGTGGTGCTGAAATTGGCCAGAAAGCACCTCTCGGATTCTGAAACCTTCCATTTGCACCAAAGATGCAAAGAGCTTTGAAAATGGAAAGGCGAGGTGGAAGGGTTCATTAATCCACCGGTGCCTTGTTCAGTTAGCTGACTCTTTATTGTGGCCCACAGGTCATTCAGAAGCAAAGCGAACGAGAGATGAATGCTCATATAAAATTAATAAACTAGGAAAATGCCTACGCCTTGTGAAGCAGCGGATAGCGGGAGAAAGTGCAGCGAAGGCTGGGGATCCCAGTGAATCAATTCCTAGACTTGGGTTCATCGGCCCTGGTCTTATTCTACTGCGCAGCCGCAGAAACCTCTGCGGACTTGGGCAGTTCCTGGCTTCCCTATCATCTATAAAATGAAACTGGGTCAGCCCCTCTCCTGGGGTCATTCTAAGGATAGCCATGAGGAAATCTGTGCACATGGAAAATGCTACGTACATTCAAAGCAATATTAATTACTAGCAAGCTGGACATTCTTTGGCGGACCTGAGTTATCAGCCTGTCCTTTAAATTTTACCCCAGGCTTCCCCTAAGAACCTCAGAGCAATTTCAGCCAGTCAGGGATTAGCAATTAAGAGTTGGACTAGCATCTGGGAGACTAGGATTCCAATCCCCAGTCATTCATAGATGCTTGCTGCATGACCCTTGAGCCAATCACACACCCTTAGCCAAGCCTACCTCAAGGGGTTGTTGTGAGGACAAAATGGAGGAAAGAAGCACATGGCCCCATCCCCTTCCCTTCCTTGCATGCCATCCCTCACTCACTCCCTTCCCTTGCATGCCACCCCTCCCTTCCCTTCCCCTCCCTCCGCTAGGGTGGGTGGGCCATGTCCAGATGCCGGGCCCCATCCCCTTCCCTTCCCTCCCTTGCATGCCACCCCTCCCTTCCCTCCCCCTCCCTCCTCTAGGGTGGATGGGCCATATCCAGGTGCCGGGCCCTCTCACCTTCCCTTCCCTCCCATACATGCCACCCCTCACTCCCTCCCTAGTTGTCACAACCACTCTGGCTGGGAGAGGCCACGGCTCCATGGCAGAGCCTCTGCTTGGCATGTAAAAGGTCCCAGATTCAGTCCATAGTGGCTAAAGTTAAAATGATCAAGTAGTAGGTGAAAGACCACTACCCGAAACCCAAGACAGCAGCTGCCAGCCAGAGTAGACAATACCAACCCTGGAGGAACCAGGGTCTGATTCAGCACAAAACAGGTACATGTGCAGGTTCACCGACTAGCTTACAGAAATGGGGACATAAAAAAAGGATGTAGCTGAACAGACGGGAACACTAGAAGAAATGTTTGGATTTATACCCTGCCTTTCTCTCCTGTAAGAAGACTCAAGACGGCTTGTAACCTCCTTTCCCTTCCTCTCCCCACAACAGAGGCAGGTGGGGCTGAGGGAGTTCTGAGAGAACTGAGACTACCCCAAGGTGCTGGTAGCAAACAATGCTGAAACCCTAAAGCATTTCCCCCAGGGGGGGGAGGCAGAGCAGTGGCTAGGCTCCTGGGAAGTGGGAGAGAGCACCAGAGGTGGGATCAAAACCTTGAGTTCTCTGGGTTCCCCAGAGTAGGTTACTAATTATTTGTGTGGGCCGAGAGGGGGTTACTAATTGGTGATTTTGCCACATGATTGTTGCCTTAGTTACACCCCTCCTCTCAGCAGTAGCGTGCAGAACTTGAAGCAGTCTAGCAGGAGGTGCACCGGCATGCGTGGCAGCCTGCGCCCGCGTGCATTCGTTTCCCGCCCAAGGACCCGGTAGCAGCAACTGCGTCCTTGCCACAGCCCCGCCCAGGAATGCCCATAGAATGCCCGGCCACGCTGGTGGGTGCTTTACGCCCAGCCCCATTGGCACTATGACACTGTTTGAATCCCACCACCATGGGGACCTGTTACTAAAATTTTTGGATCCCATCACTGGAGGGCACCTCCTCGTGTGTAAAGGAGGAAATACAGGGAGACTTCACTGTGAAGCACACAACTGCACAGAAAGCCGTAAGTACACAAAAGGACCCCGGTTGCACCAACAGAGCACTTCAGGAGAAGGCAAGGCTTAGAGGCAGGCTCAGGGGTGGGGAAGGAAAAGGGATTGGAAGAAGGCAAAGCTGAGCGGTCTCTGCAGAATGACAATGCAGAGGGGCTGGCGGCATTGTTGTGGGGCGGCTGTTCTTGCTCCAGCAGTCCTCTGGGCCGGCGGCCTAACCAGGAAAACTCCCTGTAAGTTAAACAGCCAGTCCACTCTTGGACAGACTGAGATTGACAGCAGATGACGCTGCAGGGCGCGGGATGCAAAAGAAGGTGTCTTCCGAGGCAACACCGCTCTGCGAATGCAACAGGAATGGGGGAAGGAAACAACAGACGCAGAGACCAACAACAGAAACCGGCAAAGGTGGCCAGAGTGGTCAATGCCACACACACACACACACACCGTCCCTGTCAGAATGTGAGGGGGGAGGTTCGTGAACTGGGCTCAAAGATCCAGCCCCAGCCCTGTCCCAAGGCCCAGGCCAACGACCCCGGAAGAGGGAGCGGTTCTGGCCACAAGCAACAACACAAAACAAACAACACCACGTTCATTTGCGGTCCCTGGCCAGAGAAAACACAATTCAATTGTCCAGGAAACTTCCAAAATGTTGGCTACTCACAATCTTTGGGCAGCTGGATGGCGACGGCCGGACTGCAGAGCAGCAGCAGCAGCACGGAGGGTCCCAGGAGCAGCAGAGCGGCTGCCCCGGAAGGCATTTTCCCCAGCAGTTTGGGCTGGGCCCACTCCCCGGACCCCAGGAGCGGCACAGCAGTGGCGGAGGAAGCAGCTCACACACCCCAGTGAACTGTGGCTGATGAGAGAGAGAGAGAGAGAGAGAGAGAGAGAGAGAGAGAGAGAGAGAGAGAGAGAGAGAGAGAGACCATTAGCCAAAAAAATCCCCCCCAACCCTGAGTAATTGAGATGCCCCTCCCCCCACAAAACATGCTCTCCCCAAGGACTTCAGCTCCGACAGCAAAAGGAAGGGGGGAGGGGGAGTTAATGTAGCCCTTTATTTATTTATTTCCACCCTCCTTCCCTCCAACTTGTTGGAGGAGCACACTGTGTCCTTACAAGTGGGTGGACCACCCCACCCCCCACATCTCCATTCCCTACCAGCAGAGGGGGGGGGGGATGTTAAAGAAGATGAAGAGAAAGGAAGATTCTTCAGTAGGAAAAGAGGGAGGGTTTTCCCATTGCAGGGCATGTTTCAGGGCCAAAAGCACGGTGAAAGGAGGGGCCCTTTTGTTCTGGAAGGAGAACAGGTCATGGAAAGGCAGAGGAGTGGGGGGGTGGGGAGAGAGAGAAAGAGAGAGAGAAGGGAGGTGGGGGGGAGAAGGGGGAGCTGCGGGTTGTTGGATGGAAAGAGCAAAGCACGAGTGACGGGGAAAGACAAACAACCTGCGAAGATGGAGCAGGGAAAGAGGGAGGAGGAGGAGGAGGGTGTGAATGAGAAGGTAAAAGGGGGAATGGAGGCTGAAATCTCACACTTTTAGCAGCTGATTGTCAGTGCTTATACATCCCCCACACTTTCCCCAGCAGAGATTTCCGATGAATGAGGGGTGAAGGGGGACCTCAACCAAGCACGAAAGGCTCCCCACACTACCCCAACACCTTGGCTAGCACCATGTTGGGAAGGGGAAATGCTGTGGATACAGACGAGAGGAAGGCCCTGTTTTGGGGTGAAACACTGCTCAGCCAACCAGGCTGCAAACTGATGAAAGACACTATTCCTCACATATCCCCAAATGCCACCAAGACCCCAAGAAGGGAAAGCCCAGGAATCCAAAGAGATCAAGAAGCTCCTAAAATCTGAGAGGCCCAGATTTGAATCTTCACTCTGCCCTGAAAGCTTGCTAGGTGACCTCAGGCCAGTCTCGGCCTAGCCTACCTCGCAGCGTTGCTTGGAGGACAAAATGGAGGATAGACTTTCAGAAAACGTGTTGGGTGCCCAAACGCGGGGGCAAAATGAAGCGGATCAATGAAGCGGATAAATAATTAAAATATACTAAGCACGCGTTTGGCAGACCGCCCCAGCATTCTGAGGATCCACCCGAGGGCGCATCAAATCAGGAGCCGAAGCATTTGTTTGAACATGTGCTGTCCTTGACATAACAAGCTCAGAGAGGCTTCCAACATTGTTCAATAAAATATGTCCATGTGACGCCTTAAAAATCCCATTCAGTGATGGAACAATTTAAAACTTAAACCTTAAAATATTCCCTCCAAACCCCACACTACACACTCAAACCAAAACACACACACACACACACACACACACAGGCGCACACACACAGACACACACACACACACAAGGAAACAGGAAGAACAGAAGAGAAGGGAATCCGTCCACTCAAGATGGACCAAACCCCACCACTGCCCTTAACTACAGACATGGATGAACAGATCTGACTTACAGGCCCTGCAGAAATGTATTAATTAATTCACGCATTCATTTATTGTGCGATTTCGATACCCCCTTTCCCCTGTCAGGCTCAGGGCGGTTTCCAATTAGTATAAAATCAGGAATTTCCCAAACGAGTTCACCCTCGTGGAATTTTGTGCTTATCTCCCCTCGCACCATTTCCCAAATTTGCAAAGGGGGCCAGAGATACCGTTTGCCCCTGCCGGGGGACTTCACAGGTATCAATAGGGTACGCAGATATTTCCCCAGTGCAGCAAACAGTGCCCCACCCCACCCCAGGACAGCTGATCAGGTCAAGACAACGGGGCATGAGAAAAGGCATCAGCACTCCCCCCCCCCCCAGACTTTTATGCATCTTACTTCTTTTTTAATGGTTTACGTCCTATTTACGTTGTAAATTCATAAGTCATAAGTCATTTTATTTACAGTCCCGGCCAGTGGTGAAACAAGACCAGAGGTACATCAGTTTCAATTGCCGTTACCATCGACTATGTATAGACAAAAGAGTACTAGAAGCACTATTCAAATGTTGCATAATCTCTATAATAAGAGTACTAAAAGCACTATCTGAAATATTACATAGTCTATAGGTATTTACGAGCAGGAATATTTAACGACACTATTATAATTATTATTGTACTTATACACAAATCGGTGACTGTTTACTAAAAGGATGCTTCGTTGTGCATGATACCTCGAGTTCCCGGAAGGTAGAGAGGTGGCTCGTAAACGTTTAAAACAAACAAATAAACAAGCGAGCCAGTGGTCCCGATCCAAACTGGCCCATGCCACACAGGCTTCCCTCTCATAATCCACACCTTGCTGCATGGGCCTGGGAAAATGCAACGCTTAGTTACACCATGAGTGGCAGGTGCTCCCGGAGATGATGTTCAATCAGACCTGTTCAGCCTCTTTGCATCTTGGAACCCTTTCAAATCCAACTGCTCCTGGCTCGGCCAAAACCTCCTGGAAATGGAACTAAGCACGTTCCCGAATTTCTAGTGGATCATTTACCAACTTGTTACATTGGGCATGCCACCATCGATTACGCCGGTCACCCTCTGGCCAAGCAGGGAGGAATCTGCCCTTCCTTCAGAGTTTCAAATAAACGAAGCTTGCAGAGTTTGCTATTTTGGTGCTAAGAAGACTCTGGAGTGCAGGATGGGGAAGGGTCAGGTTGGGGAAAGGGAGGGACCGCGACAGGGGGTTGTGCCACCCACTTCACCCTCCAGAGCCAGCCCAGAGCTTCGGGGGGGCAACTGATCTCTGTAGTCTGGAGATCAGATCAGGAGTACTAGCTTTGGGAGAAACACAGGGACCGCCTGAGAGCCAGTGGGGTGTAATGATTAAGAACAGGGTGGAATCCCGAATCTGGAGAGCAGGACGTTTTATTCCCCACTCCTCTGCCCGAGTGGCGGAGGCTTGTCTAGTGAACCAGATGTGTTTCGCCATTGCTACGTTTCTGTTGGGTGACCTTGGGCCTGTCGCAGTTCTCTCAGAACTCTCTCAGCCCCACCTGCCTCAGGAATACATCTGTGGTGGGGAGAGGAAGGGAAAGGAGCTTATAAGCCAACCAGCAGTCTCCTGCAGGAGAGGAAATTACTCTGAAATCCAAATTCTTCCTCTGTCCTTCTTCTCTTAAACTTGTTGGTGAGTTAGGTTGCTCAATAGTTGCCCCTAGGAGAGAACCATCCAAAAAGCACCCTATACATGGCCGTGTTATTAATGTCTCCTGTCTGGCCTATGCATATACTCAAACAATTACAAATAAGCTTTTATACTGCATGGAGGAACATGAGGCAGGCACTTGCCTGCTGGATCAGACCAGAGTCCCTCTAGATTAGCTCTCCTTGCTCATCGCAGTGGCCCTTGGGTGCCCCAGGGCCTGCCTGCAGGAGGTGAAAGCAATGGCCTTCTGCGGCTGTTTGCTCCCGAGCACTACCAGACTGTCAAGGCATTTGCAATCTCAGATCAAAGGGGGGATCAAGATTGAGAGGCCATGGAATAGGCTGCTCACTCACTTAAATCTGTCCAGGCCCCTTTTAAAACTATCCAGGAGTGGTGAGGCCATTACTTACTCCTGTGCCAGCATATTCAGAGCACCCCGTACACGTTCTCGTGAAAGAAGTGTTTCCTTTTATTAGTCCACAATTCATTACAAACAGGCGGATTTTTACAGGTTGCCCCCTGGTTCTATTGAGAGCCAAAGAGACCAGAGGAGAGTAGCAGGGCTAGGAATACCTGCCCTGGGAGAACCCAAAGCCTCTTCTAATGGCCAGAGCTTGAGAATGGATTTAAGCCATAGTGTTTTTGTAGCCTTTTTTTAGAAGGTTTTCTTTTTGAGGAATTTCAAGGCAACAAGGCCATTTGAAATCATTCAGCTTGGCTGAGGGCAATGACAAACTACATGGATCGCTGTTTATTATTAAAATGTTGTTAGCCAGAGCCCTTTGTAGAAGGGACCATTTGGTTTGCTGTTTCTTTTTTTAGAAATAAGCCTGTGTAGATATTGTTTATGTTATATACAGTAAGAAAGCTTATTTGTAATTGTTCCAATTATATGCATGTTGAATAATAGAGACAGGTGGTACATAGATACCATTAGCCAGAGTGGTGCTTTTTGGATGGTTACCCCACCCCGAACTTCGGCTTGGCAACTTTATACAGAAGTGTGAAAATGCATTTCTTGAAGAGCAGCTCTAAGCATGTACCATGTAGCCGAGCAGCTGTTTACACTCCTGCATTTGGAACCAACCTTTATTCTGGATTCTGATAACCCCCCAAGAAAGCAGGTCCTATCGTGTGTGACTCCTGCATTCTCCCATCATGCACCTTTGCCCCCCTAGGCTCCACTCTTTCCAGGTATCTCCCGCCTCCTTCTATTCATCTATGAATTACAGAGCGAGGAGGCTTATGGTGATAGCCTCGGCGGGGAGCTCAGCAACCAACAACCAGGATGCAGATGGTCAAGGGGCATTGCTATAGGGGGTTAAGTTGTTTAAAAGAGCAGAGAGGGGCAGGGAGACGACGACCTGTCTAGAAACCTAGGAGGCTCAGGAGGGGAGGAGGGAACCCCCACGGACTCCGATAAGCGTTGCATGATTCTGATTGCAATGCAGAGGAAGGTCCGAGAGGCATTGCAAATAATAGGAGGCAACAGGGGCAGGGGTGAGGGCAGGGAGCCAGAGAAGAGTGGGAAATCACAGAAAGCTCGAAAAAAAAGATGTTTTAAAGTCATGGGCCTTACAAATCAGGAGAATCTACCGAAAGGACTTAAACAGCGCTGAAGCTTGGCTCTTCTAGCGAAGAACAGGGCGGGCAGGGGGTGGGGTGGGGTGGGAGGTCCCCAGTTGTGCTTCCATTGGCTTGAGAGAATGGGAAATCAGTTGACACATTAATTGCAGCACCTACTTTCCACTGAGGCTTTCTACCAGGAGCGTCAGCTGCTTGCCAGAGCTCACACCAGCTTATTGAGAAGGGCTGTCCAGGGACCAGTTTTTTAGCAGCATGGCTAACTTTGGATTGCAGGAAATGATTGCCAGTTGTGGTTAAGAGGCCCGAGAACCTAGAGGAGGAGTCTGTGGTTTGGGGAAGGGAGGGAGCCCTCAGCAGGTGCATCGAACCACAGACTCAGCACTCCCAGAGCATGGTACACTGTCCATGCAGTGCTCTTGGGTGTCAACAGATCCTCTGTCACACTGAGGGAGATCGGGGTGAGGGGGGGGGTGACCGGATACTGGGGGGACCTCATTGAAGTGACAGAGGAATTGAGAATGGATGCTGGAAAAAATTGGGGTTTGGGAAGAGGAGAATTGCTAAACAGAATAACGTCACAGAGAATCTACCCTTCACTGTTACCTCAAAGAGAACTGTAGTCTGGAAAGGATTTGTAATTTCAGGAGTTCTCCAGGGCTACCTGGAGGTTGCTTAGCTCCATTTTCCACTACAACTTAGGACTAGAACAATTTCCCCTTTACAATAAGTTTGAGGAGGAGTTTTTCCCCCCTTTTCTGTGCAATAGAGAGAAGCTAGTTTGAGACCAACGAAAGAGCATTTACTGCATTTGCACTTCTAAGAAGCTCACGACCCTATTTTTCATTTACATCTTTCTAGGGAGGGTTTCTGCTTTGTCTCTCACCTACCTGTCCCTTCACTTGATACTTTGTGCAGATAGACGCAGAGACAAAGGGGGGGCCCCAGTCTGATGCTAGGTTCCGGGCTGAGAACGGGTTGCAGGAGCGGAAGGAGCAGTCGCTCCCTTCTTTAAAACTCAGATACGGGGACTTGGAAGGCTGGCGTTTAATGAACGTGCACATTTGCAGGTATAATTGAGAATGCAGCAAACAAAGCCAGTCATAAATAGTCAACAGCTGATTCTGCACAGGCAATTCATGTCACCCGCTTACGGTGAAGCATGAAACCAATCTTACCGGAAGTATGCCGTTTGCCTGGGGGCTGAAGACCAGCCGAGATCATTGGGATACCAGTTGAAGGAGGCAGCACGGTTCTCGTGGGAAACACTGTGTTTCCATTCGAACTGCACAGCCGAGAATTCCCCCCACCTGAGAATCCCTCCCACTCGAGAATCCCCCCACCTACCAGCACAACACAGCGGCCGCCTATTAGAGAATCCACTCTAATGGCGGCTTCCTGGAAACTCCACCATAATGCTGGACAAAAGGGGGCGAGCGTAGAACGCTTCCTGTTCGCCGTAGTTTGCTCAAGCAAGCAGGAAGTGTCTGACACCCAAGTTAAAGGGGAAAAGTTGCCAATTTAGCGACATTTAACCTGGGTCCGGGAAAATATAACGGGTCAGAAACGTTGGGGGTGGGGCGAGTTCTGTGGGAACTTCTCCCCCAAAACACTTTTTTAAAAAGGACCTGACCCCATTATATTTGGCCTGTGCATAATCGACCAACAGTGACTGTCTTAAACAATCCCCAATACAGGTCATCGGCAACGTTTAAAATATAAAAGGAAACACTGGGCTGTTAAAACTAAGGCCTGCACAGTACTGCCGCGCCCGTGAGCAGACCAGCGTGCAAAACCTTGCCGCCCAGAAGGTAGTGCCATTCGGAGTCGATCAGCCAAGAGATAGAAAAGTGAACGAACACGCACCTGCGTGTTTTGACGAAATTGTAGAGATGGCGCGGGGTTCAGATTACTTGCTAGAGGTGACAGTATAAAAGCAGGCGTTCAGTGGTTTCTGTCATTCTCAGGGATTCCGACTTTCCGGGGCAAACAAGGTCTGAAGGCCAGGGGGCTCCCGCTCCGATTATAATACATATTTACTCAGCAGCAGATCCCAAAGGGTTTAGTGGAGTTTTAACACAGTTGCAGGTTGACATCAAAGAAATAAAGCAAGAGCCTTTCCTAAAGCCTGCGCCCGGAAGCCCAGCGAGAACCCGGCTTTTCGTTTTAAATCTTGTAAAAACCCAGTGATGAACAGTCCTGAGTGGGCTTGAAAGTTTAGAATGGGGTTTTGTGCCAACTGGGCAGCCAATAGGATGATCGTCTACGATGGATTTGATCTGTTTATTGACCTCGGCCTTTCTGGGGGGGGGGGTGGGGGGGGGGGGGGGTGGGGGGGGGGGGGGGTGGGGGGGGGGGGGGGTGGGGGGGGGGGGGGGTGGGGGGGGGGGGGGGTGGGGGGGGGGGGGGGTGGGGGGGGGGGGGGGTGGGGGGGGGGGGGGGTGGGGGGGGGGGGGGGTGGGGGGGGGGGGGGGTGGGGGGGGGGGGGGGTGGGGGGGGGGGGGGGTGGGGGGGGGGGGGGGTGGGGGGGGGGGGGGGTGGGGGGGGGGGGGGGTGGGGGGGGGGGGGGGTGGGGGGGGGGGGGGGTGGGGGGGGGGGGGGGTGGGGGGGGGGGGGGGTGGGGGGGGGGGGGGGTGGGGGGGGGGGGGGGTGGGGGGGGGGGGGGGTGGGGGGGGGGGGGGGTGGGGGGGGGGGGGGGTGGGGGGGGGGGGGGGTGGGGGGGGGGGGGGGTGGGGGGGGGGGGGGGTGGGGGGGGGGGGGGGTGGGGGGGGGGGGGGGTGGGGGGGGGGGGGGGTGGGGGGGGGGGGGGGTGGGGGGGGGGGGGGGTGGGGGGGGGGGGGGGTGGGGGGGGGGGGGGGTGGGGGGGGGGGGGGGTGGGGGGGGGGGGGGGTGGGGGGGGGGGGGGGTGGGGGGGGGGGGGGGTGGGGGGGGGGGGGGGTGGGGGGGGGGGGGGGTGGGGGGGGGGGGGGGTGGGGGGGGGGGGGGGTGGGGGGGGGGGGGGGTGGGGGGGGGGGGGGGTGGGGGGGGGGGGGGGTGGGGGGGGGGGGGGGTGGGGGGGGGGGGGGGTGGGGGGGGGGGGGGGTGGGGGGGGGGGGGGGTGGGGGGGGGGGGGGGTGGGGGGGGGGGGGGGTGGGGGGGGGGGGGGGTGGGGGGGGGGGGGGGTGGGGGGGGGGGGGGGTGGGGGGGGGGGGGGGTGGGGGGGGGGGGGGGTGGGGGGGGGGGGGGGTGGGGGGGGGGGGGGGTGGGGGGGGGGGGGGGTGGGGGGGGGGGGGGGTGGGGGGGGGGGGGGGTGGGGGGGGGGGGGGGTGGGGGGGGGGGGGGGTGGGGGGGGGGGGGGGTGGGGGGGGGGGGGGGTGGGGGGGGGGGGGGGTGGGGGGGGGGGGGGGTGGGGGGGGGGGGGGGTGGGGGGGGGGGGGGGTGGGGGGGGGGGGGGGTGGGGGGGGGGGGGGGTGGGGGGGGGGGGGGGTGGGGGGGGGGGGGGGTGGGGGGGGGGGGGGGTGGGGGGGGGGGGGGGTGGGGGGGGGGGGGGGTGGGGGGGGGGGGGGGTGGGGGGGGGGGGGGGTGGGGGGGGGGGGGGGTGGGGGGGGGGGGGGGTGGGGGGGGGGGGGGGTGGGGGGGGGGGGGGGTGGGGGGGGGGGGGGGTGGGGGGGGGGGGGGGTGGGGGGGGGGGGGGGTGGGGGGGGGGGGGGGTGGGGGGGGGGGGGGGTGGGGGGGGGGGGGGGTGGGGGGGGGGGGGGGTGGGGGGGGGGGGGGGTGGGGGGGGGGGGGGGTGGGGGGGGGGGGGGGTGGGGGGGGGGGGGGGTGGGGGGGGGGGGGGGTGGGGGGGGGGGGGGGTGGGGGGGGGGGGGGGTGGGGGGGGGGGGGGGTGGGGGGGGGGGGGGGTGGGGGGGGGGGGGGGTGGGGGGGGGGGGGGGTGGGGGGGGGGGGGGGTGGGGGGGGGGGGGGGTGGGGGGGGGGGGGGGTGGGGGGGGGGGGGGGTGGGGGGGGGGGGGGGTGGGGGGGGGGGGGGGTGGGGGGGGGGGGGGGTGGGGGGGGGGGGGGGTGGGGGGGGGGGGGGGTGGGGGGGGGGGGGGGTGGGGGGGGGGGGGGGTGGGGGGGGGGGGGGGTGGGGGGGGGGGGGGGTGGGGGGGGGGGGGGGTGGGGGGGGGGGGGGGTGGGGGGGGGGGGGGGTGGGGGGGGGGGGGGGTGGGGGGGGGGGGGGGTGGGGGGGGGGGGGGGTGGGGGGGGGGGGGGGTGGGGGGGGGGGGGGGTGGGGGGGGGGGGGGGTGGGGGGGGGGGGGGGTGGGGGGGGGGGGGGGTGGGGGGGGGGGGGGGTGGGGGGGGGGGGGGGTGGGGGGGGGGGGGGGTGGGGGGGGGGGGGGGTGGGGGGGGGGGGGGGTGGGGGGGGGGGGGGGTGGGGGGGGGGGGGGGTGGGGGGGGGGGGGGGTGGGGGGGGGGGGGGGTGGGGGGGGGGGGGGGTGGGGGGGGGGGGGGGTGGGGGGGGGGGGGGGTGGGGGGGGGGGGGGGTGGGGGGGGGGGGGGGTGGGGGGGGGGGGGGGTGGGGGGGGGGGGGGGTGGGGGGGGGGGGGGGTGGGGGGGGGGGGGGGTGGGGGGGGGGGGGGGTGGGGGGGGGGGGGGGTGGGGGGGGGGGGGGGTGGGGGGGGGGGGGGGTGGGGGGGGGGGGGGGTGGGGGGGGGGGGGGGTGGGGGGGGGGGGGGGTGGGGGGGGGGGGGGGTGGGGGGGGGGGGGGGTGGGGGGGGGGGGGGGTGGGGGGGGGGGGGGGTGGGGGGGGGGGGGGGTGGGGGGGGGGGGGGGTGGGGGGGGGGGGGGGTGGGGGGGGGGGGGGGTGGGGGGGGGGGGGGGTGGGGGGGGGGGGGGGTGGGGGGGGGGGGGGGTGGGGGGGGGGGGGGGTGGGGGGGGGGGGGGGTGGGGGGGGGGGGGGGTGGGGGGGGGGGGGGGTGGGGGGGGGGGGGGGTGGGGGGGGGGGGGGGTGGGGGGGGGGGGGGGTGGGGGGGGGGGGGGGTGGGGGGGGGGGGGGGTGGGGGGGGGGGGGGGTGGGGGGGGGGGGGGGTGGGGGGGGGGGGGGGTGGGGGGGGGGGGGGGTGGGGGGGGGGGGGGGTGGGGGGGGGGGGGGGTGGGGGGGGGGGGGGGTGGGGGGGGGGGGGGGTGGGGGGGGGGGGGGGTGGGGGGGGGGGGGGGTGGGGGGGGGGGGGGGTGGGGGGGGGGGGGGGTGGGGGGGGGGGGGGGTGGGGGGGGGGGGGGGTGGGGGGGGGGGGGGGTGGGGGGGGGGGGGGGTGGGGGGGGGGGGGGGTGGGGGGGGGGGGGGGTGGGGGGGGGGGGGGGTGGGGGGGGGGGGGGGTGGGGGGGGGGGGGGGTGGGGGGGGGGGGGGGTGGGGGGGGGGGGGGGTGGGGGGGGGGGGGGGTGGGGGGGGGGGGGGGTGGGGGGGGGGGGGGGTGGGGGGGGGGGGGGGTGGGGGGGGGGGGGGGTGGGGGGGGGGGGGGGTGGGGGGGGGGGGGGGTGGGGGGGGGGGGGGGTGGGGGGGGGGGGGGGTGGGGGGGGGGGGGGGTGGGGGGGGGGGGGGGTGGGGGGGGGGGGGGGTGGGGGGGGGGGGGGGTGGGGGGGGGGGGGGGTGGGGGGGGGGGGGGGTGGGGGGGGGGGGGGGTGGGGGGGGGGGGGGGTGGGGGGGGGGGGGGGTGGGGGGGGGGGGGGGTGGGGGGGGGGGGGGGTGGGGGGGGGGGGGGGTGGGGGGGGGGGGGGGTGGGGGGGGGGGGGGGTGGGGGGGGGGGGGGGTGGGGGGGGGGGGGGGTGGGGGGGGGGGGGGGTGGGGGGGGGGGGGGGTGGGGGGGGGGGGGGGTGGGGGGGGGGGGGGGTGGGGGGGGGGGGGGGTGGGGGGGGGGGGGGGTGGGGGGGGGGGGGGGTGGGGGGGGGGGGGGGTGGGGGGGGGGGGGGGTGGGGGGGGGGGGGGGTGGGGGGGGGGGGGGGTGGGGGGGGGGGGGGGTGGGGGGGGGGGGGGGTGGGGGGGGGGGGGGGTGGGGGGGGGGGGGGGTGGGGGGGGGGGGGGGTGGGGGGGGGGGGGGGTGGGGGGGGGGGGGGGTGGGGGGGGGGGGGGGTGGGGGGGGGGGGGGGTGGGGGGGGGGGGGGGTGGGGGGGGGGGGGGGTGGGGGGGGGGGGGGGTGGGGGGGGGGGGGGGTGGGGGGGGGGGGGGGTGGGGGGGGGGGGGGGTGGGGGGGGGGGGGGGTGGGGGGGGGGGGGGGTGGGGGGGGGGGGGGGTGGGGGGGGGGGGGGGTGGGGGGGGGGGGGGGTGGGGGGGGGGGGGGGTGGGGGGGGGGGGGGGTGGGGGGGGGGGGGGGTGGGGGGGGGGGGGGGTGGGGGGGGGGGGGGGTGGGGGGGGGGGGGGGTGGGGGGGGGGGGGGGTGGGGGGGGGGGGGGGTGGGGGGGGGGGGGGGTGGGGGGGGGGGGGGGTGGGGGGGGGGGGGGGTGGGGGGGGGGGGGGGTGGGGGGGGGGGGGGGTGGGGGGGGGGGGGGGTGGGGGGGGGGGGGGGTGGGGGGGGGGGGGGGTGGGGGGGGGGGGGGGTGGGGGGGGGGGGGGGTGGGGGGGGGGGGGGGTGGGGGGGGGGGGGGGTGGGGGGGGGGGGGGGTGGGGGGGGGGGGGGGTGGGGGGGGGGGGGGGTGGGGGGGGGGGGGGGTGGGGGGGGGGGGGGGTGGGGGGGGGGGGGGGTGGGGGGGGGGGGGGGTGGGGGGGGGGGGGGGTGGGGGGGGGGGGGGGTGGGGGGGGGGGGGGGTGGGGGGGGGGGGGGGTGGGGGGGGGGGGGGGTGGGGGGGGGGGGGGGTGGGGGGGGGGGGGGGTGGGGGGGGGGGGGGGTGGGGGGGGGGGGGGGTGGGGGGGGGGGGGGGTGGGGGGGGGGGGGGGTGGGGGGGGGGGGGGGTGGGGGGGGGGGGGGGTGGGGGGGGGGGGGGGTGGGGGGGGGGGGGGGTGGGGGGGGGGGGGGGTGGGGGGGGGGGGGGGTGGGGGGGGGGGGGGGTGGGGGGGGGGGGGGGTGGGGGGGGGGGGGGGTGGGGGGGGGGGGGGGTGGGGGGGGGGGGGGGTGGGGGGGGGGGGGGGTGGGGGGGGGGGGGGGTGGGGGGGGGGGGGGGTGGGGGGGGGGGGGGGTGGGGGGGGGGGGGGGTGGGGGGGGGGGGGGGTGGGGGGGGGGGGGGGTGGGGGGGGGGGGGGGTGGGGGGGGGGGGGGGTGGGGGGGGGGGGGGGTGGGGGGGGGGGGGGGTGGGGGGGGGGGGGGGTGGGGGGGGGGGGGGGTGGGGGGGGGGGGGGGTGGGGGGGGGGGGGGGTGGGGGGGGGGGGGGGTGGGGGGGGGGGGGGGTGGGGGGGGGGGGGGGTGGGGGGGGGGGGGGGTGGGGGGGGGGGGGGGTGGGGGGGGGGGGGGGTGGGGGGGGGGGGGGGTGGGGGGGGGGGGGGGTGGGGGGGGGGGGGGGTGGGGGGGGGGGGGGGTGGGGGGGGGGGGGGGTGGGGGGGGGGGGGGGTGGGGGGGGGGGGGGGTGGGGGGGGGGGGGGGTGGGGGGGGGGGGGGGTGGGGGGGGGGGGGGGTGGGGGGGGGGGGGGGTGGGGGGGGGGGGGGGTGGGGGGGGGGGGGGGTGGGGGGGGGGGGGGGTGGGGGGGGGGGGGGGTGGGGGGGGGGGGGGGTGGGGGGGGGGGGGGGTGGGGGGGGGGGGGGGTGGGGGGGGGGGGGGGTGGGGGGGGGGGGGGGTGGGGGGGGGGGGGGGTGGGGGGGGGGGGGGGTGGGGGGGGGGGGGGGTGGGGGGGGGGGGGGGTGGGGGGGGGGGGGGGTGGGGGGGGGGGGGGGTGGGGGGGGGGGGGGGTGGGGGGGGGGGGGGGTGGGGGGGGGGGGGGGTGGGGGGGGGGGGGGGTGGGGGGGGGGGGGGGTGGGGGGGGGGGGGGGTGGGGGGGGGGGGGGGTGGGGGGGGGGGGGGGTGGGGGGGGGGGGGGGTGGGGGGGGGGGGGGGTGGGGGGGGGGGGGGGTGGGGGGGGGGGGGGGTGGGGGGGGGGGGGGGTGGGGGGGGGGGGGGGTGGGGGGGGGGGGGGGTGGGGGGGGGGGGGGGTGGGGGGGGGGGGGGGTGGGGGGGGGGGGGGGTGGGGGGGGGGGGGGGTGGGGGGGGGGGGGGGTGGGGGGGGGGGGGGGTGGGGGGGGGGGGGGGTGGGGGGGGGGGGGGGTGGGGGGGGGGGGGGGTGGGGGGGGGGGGGGGTGGGGGGGGGGGGGGGTGGGGGGGGGGGGGGGTGGGGGGGGGGGGGGGTGGGGGGGGGGGGGGGTGGGGGGGGGGGGGGGTGGGGGGGGGGGGGGGTGGGGGGGGGGGGGGGTGGGGGGGGGGGGGGGTGGGGGGGGGGGGGGGTGGGGGGGGGGGGGGGTGGGGGGGGGGGGGGGTGGGGGGGGGGGGGGGTGGGGGGGGGGGGGGGTGGGGGGGGGGGGGGGTGGGGGGGGGGGGGGGTGGGGGGGGGGGGGGGTGGGGGGGGGGGGGGGTGGGGGGGGGGGGGGGTGGGGGGGGGGGGGGGTGGGGGGGGGGGGGGGTGGGGGGGGGGGGGGGTGGGGGGGGGGGGGGGTGGGGGGGGGGGGGGGTGGGGGGGGGGGGGGGTGGGGGGGGGGGGGGGTGGGGGGGGGGGGGGGTGGGGGGGGGGGGGGGTGGGGGGGGGGGGGGGTGGGGGGGGGGGGGGGTGGGGGGGGGGGGGGGTGGGGGGGGGGGGGGGTGGGGGGGGGGGGGGGTGGGGGGGGGGGGGGGTGGGGGGGGGGGGGGGTGGGGGGGGGGGGGGGTGGGGGGGGGGGGGGGTGGGGGGGGGGGGGGGTGGGGGGGGGGGGGGGTGGGGGGGGGGGGGGGTGGGGGGGGGGGGGGGTGGGGGGGGGGGGGGGTGGGGGGGGGGGGGGGTGGGGGGGGGGGGGGGTGGGGGGGGGGGGGGGTGGGGGGGGGGGGGGGTGGGGGGGGGGGGGGGTGGGGGGGGGGGGGGGTGGGGGGGGGGGGGGGTGGGGGGGGGGGGGGGTGGGGGGGGGGGGGGGTGGGGGGGGGGGGGGGTGGGGGGGGGGGGGGGTGGGGGGGGGGGGGGGTGGGGGGGGGGGGGGGTGGGGGGGGGGGGGGGTGGGGGGGGGGGGGGGTGGGGGGGGGGGGGGGTGGGGGGGGGGGGGGGTGGGGGGGGGGGGGGGTGGGGGGGGGGGGGGGTGGGGGGGGGGGGGGGTGGGGGGGGGGGGGGGTGGGGGGGGGGGGGGGTGGGGGGGGGGGGGGGTGGGGGGGGGGGGGGGTGGGGGGGGGGGGGGGTGGGGGGGGGGGGGGGTGGGGGGGGGGGGGGGTGGGGGGGGGGGGGGGTGGGGGGGGGGGGGGGTGGGGGGGGGGGGGGGTGGGGGGGGGGGGGGGTGGGGGGGGGGGGGGGTGGGGGGGGGGGGGGGTGGGGGGGGGGGGGGGTGGGGGGGGGGGGGGGTGGGGGGGGGGGGGGGTGGGGGGGGGGGGGGGTGGGGGGGGGGGGGGGTGGGGGGGGGGGGGGGTGGGGGGGGGGGGGGGTGGGGGGGGGGGGGGGTGGGGGGGGGGGGGGGTGGGGGGGGGGGGGGGTGGGGGGGGGGGGGGGTGGGGGGGGGGGGGGGTGGGGGGGGGGGGGGGTGGGGGGGGGGGGGGGTGGGGGGGGGGGGGGGTGGGGGGGGGGGGGGGTGGGGGGGGGGGGGGGTGGGGGGGGGGGGGGGTGGGGGGGGGGGGGGGTGGGGGGGGGGGGGGGTGGGGGGGGGGGGGGGTGGGGGGGGGGGGGGGTGGGGGGGGGGGGGGGTGGGGGGGGGGGGGGGTGGGGGGGGGGGGGGGTGGGGGGGGGGGGGGGTGGGGGGGGGGGGGGGTGGGGGGGGGGGGGGGTGGGGGGGGGGGGGGGTGGGGGGGGGGGGGGGTGGGGGGGGGGGGGGGTGGGGGGGGGGGGGGGTGGGGGGGGGGGGGGGTGGGGGGGGGGGGGGGTGGGGGGGGGGGGGGGTGGGGGGGGGGGGGGGTGGGGGGGGGGGGGGGTGGGGGGGGGGGGGGGTGGGGGGGGGGGGGGGTGGGGGGGGGGGGGGGTGGGGGGGGGGGGGGGTGGGGGGGGGGGGGGGTGGGGGGGGGGGGGGGTGGGGGGGGGGGGGGGTGGGGGGGGGGGGGGGTGGGGGGGGGGGGGGGTGGGGGGGGGGGGGGGTGGGGGGGGGGGGGGGTGGGGGGGGGGGGGGGTGGGGGGGGGGGGGGGTGGGGGGGGGGGGGGGTGGGGGGGGGGGGGGGTGGGGGGGGGGGGGGGTGGGGGGGGGGGGGGGTGGGGGGGGGGGGGGGTGGGGGGGGGGGGGGGTGGGGGGGGGGGGGGGTGGGGGGGGGGGGGGGTGGGGGGGGGGGGGGGTGGGGGGGGGGGGGGGTGGGGGGGGGGGGGGGTGGGGGGGGGGGGGGGTGGGGGGGGGGGGGGGTGGGGGGGGGGGGGGGTGGGGGGGGGGGGGGGTGGGGGGGGGGGGGGGTGGGGGGGGGGGGGGGTGGGGGGGGGGGGGGGTGGGGGGGGGGGGGGGTGGGGGGGGGGGGGGGTGGGGGGGGGGGGGGGTGGGGGGGGGGGGGGGTGGGGGGGGGGGGGGGTGGGGGGGGGGGGGGGTGGGGGGGGGGGGGGGTGGGGGGGGGGGGGGGTGGGGGGGGGGGGGGGTGGGGGGGGGGGGGGGTGGGGGGGGGGGGGGGTGGGGGGGGGGGGGGGTGGGGGGGGGGGGGGGTGGGGGGGGGGGGGGGTGGGGGGGGGGGGGGGTGGGGGGGGGGGGGGGTGGGGGGGGGGGGGGGTGGGGGGGGGGGGGGGTGGGGGGGGGGGGGGGTGGGGGGGGGGGGGGGTGGGGGGGGGGGGGGGTGGGGGGGGGGGGGGGTGGGGGGGGGGGGGGGTGGGGGGGGGGGGGGGTGGGGGGGGGGGGGGGTGGGGGGGGGGGGGGGTGGGGGGGGGGGGGGGTGGGGGGGGGGGGGGGTGGGGGGGGGGGGGGGTGGGGGGGGGGGGGGGTGGGGGGGGGGGGGGGTGGGGGGGGGGGGGGGTGGGGGGGGGGGGGGGTGGGGGGGGGGGGGGGTGGGGGGGGGGGGGGGTGGGGGGGGGGGGGGGTGGGGGGGGGGGGGGGTGGGGGGGGGGGGGGGTGGGGGGGGGGGGGGGTGGGGGGGGGGGGGGGTGGGGGGGGGGGGGGGTGGGGGGGGGGGGGGGTGGGGGGGGGGGGGGGTGGGGGGGGGGGGGGGTGGGGGGGGGGGGGGGTGGGGGGGGGGGGGGGTGGGGGGGGGGGGGGGTGGGGGGGGGGGGGGGTGGGGGGGGGGGGGGGTGGGGGGGGGGGGGGGTGGGGGGGGGGGGGGGTGGGGGGGGGGGGGGGTGGGGGGGGGGGGGGGTGGGGGGGGGGGGGGGTGGGGGGGGGGGGGGGTGGGGGGGGGGGGGGGTGGGGGGGGGGGGGGGTGGGGGGGGGGGGGGGTGGGGGGGGGGGGGGGTGGGGGGGGGGGGGGGTGGGGGGGGGGGGGGGTGGGGGGGGGGGGGGGTGGGGGGGGGGGGGGGTGGGGGGGGGGGGGGGTGGGGGGGGGGGGGGGTGGGGGGGGGGGGGGGTGGGGGGGGGGGGGGGTGGGGGGGGGGGGGGGTGGGGGGGGGGGGGGGTGGGGGGGGGGGGGGGTGGGGGGGGGGGGGGGTGGGGGGGGGGGGGGGTGGGGGGGGGGGGGGGTGGGGGGGGGGGGGGGTGGGGGGGGGGGGGGGTGGGGGGGGGGGGGGGTGGGGGGGGGGGGGGGTGGGGGGGGGGGGGGGTGGGGGGGGGGGGGGGTGGGGGGGGGGGGGGGTGGGGGGGGGGGGGGGTGGGGGGGGGGGGGGGTGGGGGGGGGGGGGGGTGGGGGGGGGGGGGGGTGGGGGGGGGGGGGGGTGGGGGGGGGGGGGGGTGGGGGGGGGGGGGGGTGGGGGGGGGGGGGGGTGGGGGGGGGGGGGGGTGGGGGGGGGGGGGGGTGGGGGGGGGGGGGGGTGGGGGGGGGGGGGGGTGGGGGGGGGGGGGGGTGGGGGGGGGGGGGGGTGGGGGGGGGGGGGGGTGGGGGGGGGGGGGGGTGGGGGGGGGGGGGGGTGGGGGGGGGGGGGGGTGGGGGGGGGGGGGGGTGGGGGGGGGGGGGGGTGGGGGGGGGGGGGGGTGGGGGGGGGGGGGGGTGGGGGGGGGGGGGGGTGGGGGGGGGGGGGGGTGGGGGGGGGGGGGGGTGGGGGGGGGGGGGGGTGGGGGGGGGGGGGGGTGGGGGGGGGGGGGGGTGGGGGGGGGGGGGGGTGGGGGGGGGGGGGGGTGGGGGGGGGGGGGGGTGGGGGGGGGGGGGGGTGGGGGGGGGGGGGGGTGGGGGGGGGGGGGGGTGGGGGGGGGGGGGGGTGGGGGGGGGGGGGGGTGGGGGGGGGGGGGGGTGGGGGGGGGGGGGGGTGGGGGGGGGGGGGGGTGGGGGGGGGGGGGGGTGGGGGGGGGGGGGGGTGGGGGGGGGGGGGGGTGGGGGGGGGGGGGGGTGGGGGGGGGGGGGGGTGGGGGGGGGGGGGGGTGGGGGGGGGGGGGGGTGGGGGGGGGGGGGGGTGGGGGGGGGGGGGGGTGGGGGGGGGGGGGGGTGGGGGGGGGGGGGGGTGGGGGGGGGGGGGGGTGGGGGGGGGGGGGGGTGGGGGGGGGGGGGGGTGGGGGGGGGGGGGGGTGGGGGGGGGGGGGGGTGGGGGGGGGGGGGGGTGGGGGGGGGGGGGGGTGGGGGGGGGGGGGGGTGGGGGGGGGGGGGGGTGGGGGGGGGGGGGGGTGGGGGGGGGGGGGGGTGGGGGGGGGGGGGGGTGGGGGGGGGGGGGGGTGGGGGGGGGGGGGGGTGGGGGGGGGGGGGGGTGGGGGGGGGGGGGGGTGGGGGGGGGGGGGGGTGGGGGGGGGGGGGGGTGGGGGGGGGGGGGGGTGGGGGGGGGGGGGGGTGGGGGGGGGGGGGGGTGGGGGGGGGGGGGGGTGGGGGGGGGGGGGGGTGGGGGGGGGGGGGGGTGGGGGGGGGGGGGGGTGGGGGGGGGGGGGGGTGGGGGGGGGGGGGGGTGGGGGGGGGGGGGGGTGGGGGGGGGGGGGGGTGGGGGGGGGGGGGGGTGGGGGGGGGGGGGGGTGGGGGGGGGGGGGGGTGGGGGGGGGGGGGGGTGGGGGGGGGGGGGGGTGGGGGGGGGGGGGGGTGGGGGGGGGGGGGGGTGGGGGGGGGGGGGGGTGGGGGGGGGGGGGGGTGGGGGGGGGGGGGGGTGGGGGGGGGGGGGGGTGGGGGGGGGGGGGGGTGGGGGGGGGGGGGGGTGGGGGGGGGGGGGGGTGGGGGGGGGGGGGGGTGGGGGGGGGGGGGGGTGGGGGGGGGGGGGGGTGGGGGGGGGGGGGGGTGGGGGGGGGGGGGGGTGGGGGGGGGGGGGGGTGGGGGGGGGGGGGGGTGGGGGGGGGGGGGGGTGGGGGGGGGGGGGGGTGGGGGGGGGGGGGGGTGGGGGGGGGGGGGGGTGGGGGGGGGGGGGGGTGGGGGGGGGGGGGGGTGGGGGGGGGGGGGGGTGGGGGGGGGGGGGGGTGGGGGGGGGGGGGGGTGGGGGGGGGGGGGGGTGGGGGGGGGGGGGGGTGGGGGGGGGGGGGGGTGGGGGGGGGGGGGGGTGGGGGGGGGGGGGGGTGGGGGGGGGGGGGGGTGGGGGGGGGGGGGGGTGGGGGGGGGGGGGGGTGGGGGGGGGGGGGGGTGGGGGGGGGGGGGGGTGGGGGGGGGGGGGGGTGGGGGGGGGGGGGGGTGGGGGGGGGGGGGGGTGGGGGGGGGGGGGGGTGGGGGGGGGGGGGGGTGGGGGGGGGGGGGGGTGGGGGGGGGGGGGGGTGGGGGGGGGGGGGGGTGGGGGGGGGGGGGGGTGGGGGGGGGGGGGGGTGGGGGGGGGGGGGGGTGGGGGGGGGGGGGGGTGGGGGGGGGGGGGGGTGGGGGGGGGGGGGGGTGGGGGGGGGGGGGGGTGGGGGGGGGGGGGGGTGGGGGGGGGGGGGGGTGGGGGGGGGGGGGGGTGGGGGGGGGGGGGGGTGGGGGGGGGGGGGGGTGGGGGGGGGGGGGGGTGGGGGGGGGGGGGGGTGGGGGGGGGGGGGGGTGGGGGGGGGGGGGGGTGGGGGGGGGGGGGGGTGGGGGGGGGGGGGGGTGGGGGGGGGGGGGGGTGGGGGGGGGGGGGGGTGGGGGGGGGGGGGGGTGGGGGGGGGGGGGGGTGGGGGGGGGGGGGGGTGGGGGGGGGGGGGGGTGGGGGGGGGGGGGGGTGGGGGGGGGGGGGGGTGGGGGGGGGGGGGGGTGGGGGGGGGGGGGGGTGGGGGGGGGGGGGGGTGGGGGGGGGGGGGGGTGGGGGGGGGGGGGGGTGGGGGGGGGGGGGGGTGGGGGGGGGGGGGGGTGGGGGGGGGGGGGGGTGGGGGGGGGGGGGGGTGGGGGGGGGGGGGGGTGGGGGGGGGGGGGGGTGGGGGGGGGGGGGGGTGGGGGGGGGGGGGGGTGGGGGGGGGGGGGGGTGGGGGGGGGGGGGGGTGGGGGGGGGGGGGGGTGGGGGGGGGGGGGGGTGGGGGGGGGGGGGGGTGGGGGGGGGGGGGGGTGGGGGGGGGGGGGGGTGGGGGGGGGGGGGGGTGGGGGGGGGGGGGGGTGGGGGGGGGGGGGGGTGGGGGGGGGGGGGGGTGGGGGGGGGGGGGGGTGGGGGGGGGGGGGGGTGGGGGGGGGGGGGGGTGGGGGGGGGGGGGGGTGGGGGGGGGGGGGGGTGGGGGGGGGGGGGGGTGGGGGGGGGGGGGGGTGGGGGGGGGGGGGGGTGGGGGGGGGGGGGGGTGGGGGGGGGGGGGGGTGGGGGGGGGGGGGGGTGGGGGGGGGGGGGGGTGGGGGGGGGGGGGGGTGGGGGGGGGGGGGGGTGGGGGGGGGGGGGGGTGGGGGGGGGGGGGGGTGGGGGGGGGGGGGGGTGGGGGGGGGGGGGGGTGGGGGGGGGGGGGGGTGGGGGGGGGGGGGGGTGGGGGGGGGGGGGGGTGGGGGGGGGGGGGGGTGGGGGGGGGGGGGGGTGGGGGGGGGGGGGGGTGGGGGGGGGGGGGGGTGGGGGGGGGGGGGGGTGGGGGGGGGGGGGGGTGGGGGGGGGGGGGGGTGGGGGGGGGGGGGGGTGGGGGGGGGGGGGGGTGGGGGGGGGGGGGGGTGGGGGGGGGGGGGGGTGGGGGGGGGGGGGGGTGGGGGGGGGGGGGGGTGGGGGGGGGGGGGGGTGGGGGGGGGGGGGGGTGGGGGGGGGGGGGGGTGGGGGGGGGGGGGGGTGGGGGGGGGGGGGGGTGGGGGGGGGGGGGGGTGGGGGGGGGGGGGGGTGGGGGGGGGGGGGGGTGGGGGGGGGGGGGGGTGGGGGGGGGGGGGGGTGGGGGGGGGGGGGGGTGGGGGGGGGGGGGGGTGGGGGGGGGGGGGGGTGGGGGGGGGGGGGGGTGGGGGGGGGGGGGGGTGGGGGGGGGGGGGGGTGGGGGGGGGGGGGGGTGGGGGGGGGGGGGGGTGGGGGGGGGGGGGGGTGGGGGGGGGGGGGGGTGGGGGGGGGGGGGGGTGGGGGGGGGGGGGGGTGGGGGGGGGGGGGGGTGGGGGGGGGGGGGGGTGGGGGGGGGGGGGGGTGGGGGGGGGGGGGGGTGGGGGGGGGGGGGGGTGGGGGGGGGGGGGGGTGGGGGGGGGGGGGGGTGGGGGGGGGGGGGGGTGGGGGGGGGGGGGGGTGGGGGGGGGGGGGGGTGGGGGGGGGGGGGGGTGGGGGGGGGGGGGGGTGGGGGGGGGGGGGGGTGGGGGGGGGGGGGGGTGGGGGGGGGGGGGGGTGGGGGGGGGGGGGGGTGGGGGGGGGGGGGGGTGGGGGGGGGGGGGGGTGGGGGGGGGGGGGGGTGGGGGGGGGGGGGGGTGGGGGGGGGGGGGGGTGGGGGGGGGGGGGGGTGGGGGGGGGGGGGGGTGGGGGGGGGGGGGGGTGGGGGGGGGGGGGGGTGGGGGGGGGGGGGGGTGGGGGGGGGGGGGGGTGGGGGGGGGGGGGGGTGGGGGGGGGGGGGGGTGGGGGGGGGGGGGGGTGGGGGGGGGGGGGGGTGGGGGGGGGGGGGGGTGGGGGGGGGGGGGGGTGGGGGGGGGGGGGGGTGGGGGGGGGGGGGGGTGGGGGGGGGGGGGGGTGGGGGGGGGGGGGGGTGGGGGGGGGGGGGGGTGGGGGGGGGGGGGGGTGGGGGGGGGGGGGGGTGGGGGGGGGGGGGGGTGGGGGGGGGGGGGGGTGGGGGGGGGGGGGGGTGGGGGGGGGGGGGGGTGGGGGGGGGGGGGGGTGGGGGGGGGGGGGGGTGGGGGGGGGGGGGGGTGGGGGGGGGGGGGGGTGGGGGGGGGGGGGGGTGGGGGGGGGGGGGGGTGGGGGGGGGGGGGGGTGGGGGGGGGGGGGGGTGGGGGGGGGGGGGGGTGGGGGGGGGGGGGGGTGGGGGGGGGGGGGGGTGGGGGGGGGGGGGGGTGGGGGGGGGGGGGGGTGGGGGGGGGGGGGGGTGGGGGGGGGGGGGGGTGGGGGGGGGGGGGGGTGGGGGGGGGGGGGGGTGGGGGGGGGGGGGGGTGGGGGGGGGGGGGGGTGGGGGGGGGGGGGGGTGGGGGGGGGGGGGGGTGGGGGGGGGGGGGGGTGGGGGGGGGGGGGGGTGGGGGGGGGGGGGGGTGGGGGGGGGGGGGGGTGGGGGGGGGGGGGGGTGGGGGGGGGGGGGGGTGGGGGGGGGGGGGGGTGGGGGGGGGGGGGGGTGGGGGGGGGGGGGGGTGGGGGGGGGGGGGGGTGGGGGGGGGGGGGGGTGGGGGGGGGGGGGGGTGGGGGGGGGGGGGGGTGGGGGGGGGGGGGGGTGGGGGGGGGGGGGGGTGGGGGGGGGGGGGGGTGGGGGGGGGGGGGGGTGGGGGGGGGGGGGGGTGGGGGGGGGGGGGGGTGGGGGGGGGGGGGGGTGGGGGGGGGGGGGGGTGGGGGGGGGGGGGGGTGGGGGGGGGGGGGGGTGGGGGGGGGGGGGGGTGGGGGGGGGGGGGGGTGGGGGGGGGGGGGGGTGGGGGGGGGGGGGGGTGGGGGGGGGGGGGGGTGGGGGGGGGGGGGGGTGGGGGGGGGGGGGGGTGGGGGGGGGGGGGGGTGGGGGGGGGGGGGGGTGGGGGGGGGGGGGGGTGGGGGGGGGGGGGGGTGGGGGGGGGGGGGGTTGGGGGGGGGGGGGGGTGGGGGGGGGGGGGGGGGGGGGGGGGCCCTGGGGGCGGGGGGGGGGGGGGTTGGGGGGGGGGGGGGGGGGGGCGGGGGGGGGTTGGGGGGGGGGGGGGGGGGGGGGGGGGGGGGGGGGGGGGGGGGGGGGGGGGGGGGGGGGGGGGGGGGGGGGGGGGGGGGGTGGTGGGGGGGGGGGGGGTGGTGGTGGGGGGTAGTCCATAACATCTGCAGTGCCAAAGGTTCGCCACCATGGTGCTAGGTACTCATTTACCAACCAAGGAATGGATGGATGGCTGAGTTGACCATGAGCCAGCTGCCAGGATATCTGACCCACAGTGGGCTCGAACTCCTGGCCGTGTGAGTGGCAGTGCAAGCACTTAACCACTACGCCACGCAGCTCTTTTACTGTACAAAATAGCAAAATCCACTTGTAAACAATTTGGGAAGTGGTTTGAAAGTGCATTATTCTGCATGTGCGGAAGGGTCGCTTTGAGACTCCTTAAGGGACAGAAAAGTGGGGAATAAAACCGACTCTTCTTTTTCTGTTGCCAAATCCAAATTAAGACATTAATGGAGATTTAGGTGGCACAGCCAGAAGAGTGTGGTATTTGGGGTGTGGCGGGACGTCATTGAGGTATAACACTATAGAGTTTAAACCCGCTCCCAAGCAGCCACTCCCCACCCCCACCCCGGTGAACTGATCTTGAGATGAGTTGTCATTCCAAACAGGGGTCTGCAACTTGCAGCTCTCCAGATGTCCATGGACTACAACTCCCATCTGCAAACCATGGCCAATTGGCCATGGTGGCAGGAGCTGATGGGAATTGTAGTCCATAAACATCTGGCGAGCCGCAGGTTAAATACCCCTGTGAATCCAGGAGATCCCCCAACCACCATCTGGAGGCTGCCAACGCTTCAAACAGTTCAGCAATCATAGTTTGCAGCAAGTATTATTTTTGCCAGCGTTCAGTAGTAGTGTGTGTCGTGCGCTGTATGCATCTCACACAGCCGGCAATCCCTCTCCCAACTTCTGTCGCCCCGGACAGTGCCAATCTGGGGTCTCCATGGCAACTGCCAGCAAAGCTGAGCTACGGGCCTGCAAATAAAACAGGCCTTCCGGATTCTGCCCCGGTAAACACACACAAAAGATGGAGAAAGGGGAGGAGGAGGAGGGGCCAGGAGAGGCAGGATCCTGACAGTTCACTGGAGACCAAACCTTAGGGGCAGGGGATTTAACATCACTCTGCTCTAACCACTCAACCACACACCCTTCCTAAAACTGGGCATACAGCCCTCAGGATCTTGACTCCCCTTTGGATTGCTGTGGACACTAAACATAGAATTGCCATGTCTGTTTGTAGGTGGGGGGTGTTGAGAAGGAAAGAAGGACAGAACTTCCTTTTGGAGTCTGAGGGGTTAACCACACCTGCCTCCCAGCTTTCATTTGCAAAAGAAAACATGCAAATCCCAAGAAGAGAGCAAAACATTCACCAAGGAAGGGAAAACAGTTCTAGAGTGGTAGAGGAAGAAACTAGGACAGTGGTGGCGAACCTTTTTGAGACCGAGTGCCCAAATTGCAACCCAAAATCCACTTATTTATTGTGAAGTGCCAACACGGCAATTTAACCTGAATACTGAGGTTTTGGTTTAGAAAAAATGGTTGGCTCCGAGGCGTGTGTTACTCGGGAGTAAGCTTGGTGGTAGTTGGTGGCTTTGCTTTGAAGCAACCGTGCAACTCTTCCAACGGGTGAATCACAACCCTAGGAGCGTTTACTCAGAACAAACTCCATTGCCAGCAACCGAGCTTACTCCCAGGTAAAGGATTGTGCTTTTGTTCTTTACATGAAAATCAGTGGGGTTTAACAGCGCTTATCAGGGTTACCCACACTGCTTCCCCAAAACTAGGTCTTAGGTTTAATGCTAATAATTGAGCCCAGCAGCCCAGACCAGCCTAGATGGGGGGGGGGGACTCTGTTTGCGCGTGCCCACAGAGAGGGCTCTGAGTGCCACCTCTGGCACCCGTGCCATAGGTTCGCCACCACTGAACTAGGATCACCAATTTCCAGTTGGGGCCTGCAGTTCCCCCAGAATTACAAATGAGCCCTAGACTGCAGATTTAAGTTCCCCTGGTGTAAAGAGCAGCATCAAAGCATGGGTTTTATGGCACTACATTCTTGCAGAGTTCCCACTCCAAGACTTGGCCCTTACATGTGTAATTAAATATAAAGTACGTGTATAATTAAAACATTTTGAAACGATTGAATAAATTGCACTGATCTTTTACCCATTGTTCATGACAACAAAGGTAAATGATGAACTGAGCTACACAAGGTCACAAGGGTAGATTTGGGAGGGGTGATTCCTCCTGACCGACCCCCCCCCCAGTTGGTTTCCTCTAGAAGCAAGCTTCCTAGTGTCATTCCTGTAAGGAAGACACCAAAAGAGACCTGTCACAAGCAAGGGGGAGTGCGAGGGAGATATTTAAAAAAGAGAGAATATGGTCTAGCGCAGTGATGGCGAACTTATGGCACAGGTGCCAGAGGTGGCACTCAGAGCCCTCTCTGTGGGCACGCGCAAACAGAGTTTATCGTGGAGGGGGGGGGAAATTGCCCCCCCAACACACATCTAGGCTGGCCTGCTGGGCTCGATTATTAGCAGTATAGGTAACCCTGTTAAGCACTGTTAAACCCCACTGATTTTCTTGCAAAGAAATAAAGTGCGATCCTTTACCTGGGAGTAAGCTCAGTTGCTGGCAATGGGGCTTGCTTCTGAGTAAACTCTCTTAGGGTCATGATTCACCCATTTGAAGAGTTGCATGGTTGCTTCAAAGCAAAGCCAACGACTACCACCAAGCTTACTCCCGAGTAACGTACGCCTCAGAGCTAACCGTTTTTTCTAAACTAAAACCTCAGGTTAAATTGCCGTGTTGGCACTTTGCGATAAATAAGTGGGTTTTGGGTTGCAGTTTGGGCACTCGGTCTCAAAAAGGTTTGCCATCACTGCTCTAGCGGTTATGGTGTCAGCCTAGGCCAGGGGTGGCCAAGCTATAGCACCCCAGATGTTCATGGACTACAATTCCGATCATCCCCTGCCAGCATGGCTGATGCGAATTGTAGTCCATGAACATCTGGAGTGCCATAGGTTGGCCACCCCTGGGAAACCCAGGTTGAAATCGCCACCCATGCCATGAAGGCTTCTGGGTGACCTTGGGCCAATCACACCCCCTGACCCTGGCAATACCCATTTTAGGATAAAGATGGCAGGAGAGGGAATTAATCCACCACTGGGGTCCTAGTGCCTGCCTCTCTCCCAGCCCATCCGATCCTCCGGCAGCACTTAAAACTCTTATTAGAGCGCCGATTCCATCGAAACCATTATTCTCTGCCCCAGGAAACAGAGCGCTTTGTTAAAATAGCAATTATGTCGTTTCCGACGCATATAGCGAGAGTTGCCTTTTTGTAAAGCTCCACCCGCCATTTTCTTTCCAGTGAAGAAAATGGCAGGGGCAACTTCACAAAAGGCAAGTCTCACTGTTACACTGCCAGAGCAATATAAATGTCCCACCAGAACAGGAAGGCCTGTTCTGCAGCCTGCTTGGTTTTCTAAAGTAAGTCACGCCCCCCCCCCCCCAGTGGCACCCCCACACACACTTACTTTAGAAAACTGAACAGCAGGGGCGTAACGAGGAAGCCCTGGTCAAACTGTAGCCCTGGGCAAAACCTGAGTTGGATGCCCCCCCCATGGGCGGCCACTCCACCACGACCGAAAACTTTTTTGCACCAGGACATTGGTGCCTACAGTGAAGTTTTTAGACATATCAGCACCTTCCCACATTCTTTGATAAGGAGATGGGGGCTACCCTTTTGAGGGTCCATAATTTTGGACCCCCTGAACCAAACTGCACCAAACCTTGGGGGTGCCATCATGACAGTCTCCAGATGATACCCTGAAATTTTGGTACTGATACGTCCAAGAATGCCCTCCCTGCAAGAACATCCCGAAATTTGCCCAAGAATCTTTGTTCTGCATTGAGTTTTCTGCATTGCTGTCAATGGGGGTTGCAGGCTGGGGGGGGGGCACATTTTTGAAGGCACAGTCTCAAAACTTTCAAGGTCTCATCAGGAGACTGCCCTGATGATACCCCCCAGGTTTGGTGCAGTTTGGTTCAGGGGGGCCAAAGTTATGGACCCTCAAAACTGTAGCCCCCATCTCCTATTAGCTCCCATTGGAAACAATGGGGGATAGGGGCACCCCTTTTGGGAGTCCATAACTTTGGACTCCCTGAACCAAACCTCACCAAACTTGGGGGGTAGAATAAAGACAGTCTCCTGATGATACGCTGAAATTTCGGTGCTGCTAGCCTAAAAACTGCGCCCCCTGCAGGCCAAAAATGGAAAACCACTAAAAATACCCCAAAACGAACCCAGCATTTTGATGCCCCCCACAAGGTGATGCCCTGGGCAGCTGCCCACCTTGCCCAATGGGCATTACGCCAGTGCTGAACAGGCTGCAGAACAGGCCTTCCTGTGTGGGAACTACATTTCCCAGGAGACCCTGGGAAATGTAGTTCCCACCAGAACAGGCAGGCCTGTTCTCCAGCCTGCTTGGTTTTCTAAAGTAAGTGTGGGGGGGGCGCCACGGGGGGGGGGCGATTTTGCACCCCCCCCCCCACGTGACCCAAATTTGTGCACCCGGTGCATCGCGCACCTCCCCCCGCCCCCTGGGAGCTTCACCGCTGAACCATGCGCAGCTGCGCAGGCATGCAGAAACAAATCCCCACAGCCCACCCTGCGACCGGATCATCCCACCCTGCAACCGGCTGCACTTGCGTAGCTATGCAGCTGCAACCGGCAAAATAAACAAATAAGGAAATGGGGCCTCTGCAACGGTTGGGCAAGGCCAGGAGAATTCTCCCTGACTCTGGACGGCGCAGTGGAAGGGAGGGAAATAAAGCGCTTCCTGTTTTGCCATTCGCGAGGGAATCCAGCCCAGGATTTTTCAAAAGGATCGCTAGTTCAGCAATTTTCGAAAAACCCAGGTTGGGAGAAATAAAACGGGGCAGCCTCATTTTGGGGGAGGACCTGTGCTAAGTCCCCCCCCCCCAAAAATGAACTGTATGCCACCCTACACCTGCCTCTTTTGGCCCATGCAGAATCAACCTCAGATAAATCTGCTGTTGAGTTTCAAATCAAATGAGGATTCCATATTCATAGTTTTACAGGTCCCAGGTCTATCAACCTGCCTATCAGTTGAGCTCATTTTCAGAGGTTCTGCTCCAAGTAGGTTGCCAACTTTGCCTTGGGAGGTTCCAGGAGATTTTGGAGGTGCAGCCTTAGGAAGGCGCTCAGCCGGTTATCACGCCATAGAGTTTAGCCTCTAGAGCAGCCATTTTCTGCAGGCAGGGGTCTGCAACCTGCGGCTCTCCAGATGTTAATGGACTACAAATCCCATCAGTCTCTGCCAGCATGGCCAATTGGCCATGCTGGCAGGAGCTGATGGGATTTGTAGTCCGTGAACAACTGGAGAGCCGCAGGTTGCAGACCCCTGCTTCAGGGGAACTGATATCTGCCATTAGGAAATCAGTCGTGATTCTGAGATCTCTCCAGATGTTGGCAACTTTAGCTCCAAAGACCGCTACAGGACAACGACTTCTCGCCTGTTGTAATCACACTCTGGATTTACCATCCCACCATTATCCACCCAGCACAGAACCTTGAGAGCCAGCCTGGTGTAGAAGAAGAAGAAGAAGAAGAAGAAGAAGAAGAAGAAGAAGAAGAAGAAGAAGAAGAAGAAGAAGAAGAAGAAGAAGAAGAAGAAGAAGAAGAAGAAGAAGAAGAAGAAGAAGAAGGCGACGACGACGGAGGAAGAGGAGGAGGAAGAAGAAGAAGAAGAAGAAGAAGAAGAAGAAGAAGAAGAAGAAGAAGAAGAGGAGGAGGAGGAGGAGGAGGAGGAGGAGGAGGAGGAGGAGGAGGAGTTTGGATTTATATCCCCCTTTCTCTCCTGTAGGAGACTCAAAGGGGCTTACAATCTCCTTGCCCTTCCCCCCTCACAACAAACACCCTGTGAGGTAGGTAAGACTGAGAGAGCTCAGAAGAACTGTGACTAGCCCAAGGTCACCCAGCTGGCGTGTGTGGGAGTGTACAGGCTAATCTGAATTCCTCAGATAAGCCTCCACAACTCAAGCGGCAGAGCTGGGAATCAAACCCGGTTCCTCCAGATCAGAGTGCACCTGCTCTTAGCCATTGCTCTTAGCCACTGCGCCACTGTAGTGGTTAAGAGCAGGTGGATTCTAATCAAGAGAACCAGAGTTGATTCCCCACTCCTCCACCTGAGTGGCGGAGGCTTATCTGGTGAACCAGCTGCGTTTCCCCACTCCTACATTCCTGCTTATTCCTGCTGGGTGACCTTGGGTTAGTCACAGTCCTTTGGAGCTCTCTCAGCCCCCCCACCTCACAAGGTGTCTGTTGTGGGGAGAGGAAAAGAAAGGAGCTTGTAAGACACCTTGAATCTCCTTACAGGAGAGAAAAGTTGGATATAAATCCAAACTCTTCTTCTTCACAGAGATGGATTACATTTTATCTTTCTGCCTACACATTTTATCACTTTTTTAATGTCTTCCTCCCTCATCATGTGGATCTCTAGTCTTATCACTATTTTATACCACTGATTCTATTTGGCTCTTATCTCTGCTTTGTCTCCTTTAGACTGAACACCGTCCTTATTATAAATGTTTGCATGGACTGTTTGACGTTGCCAAGTTGCTGACTTTTCAAATGCAGTTGTCCCTTCCCCGTCGCGACTTTCCCCATTGCGTTTTTGCTATATCACGGGTCGGCATCATAAATTAAATGGGAATTTGGGGGGGAGTTTTGCAGAAGCCACAGATGACACACGAAGATCAGCAGATGACACAGAAAAAGTTTAGAAACTCAGGAATGCATGAAATACATATACGGTATTAGGTAATATCAATATATTCTATCTTTTAATACCACAAATATACACCATTTCTTTTTAAAAAGTTAAAAGAAAAAGAATCAATTCAGACTTCTTCTCTGGTACATAGAGATGGCCAAAAAAATTGCTGGTGGCTCCTGGCCCCTCCATGATGCGGCTGGCCTCCACTTGGGCCAGGGCCTTCTCGGCCTTGGCCCCCGCCTGGTGGAACACTCTCCCTCCAGCTGTCCGGGCCCTGCAGGATGTTGGAGAGTTCCGCAGGGCCTGTAAGACTGAGTTGTTCCGCCGGGCTTTTGGAGTGTCCAGCCGCTGAAGTGCCCCCTCCCTTTTATTCCTCCGACTTGGAGTTCCTTTGCCATTCAGGGGACCCACTTTCCTGTTTTGTTTCCCCCCTCTCTCTGGGAGGGTTTTAATTGGGGTTTATCGCTGACGCCATCTTTGTTAATTACTGCTGTGTTTTAATCTAACTTAATCTAATTTTAATGGGGTTTTGTTTGTATATGTTGTATGAGGAAATTATGCTGTGCACCGCCCAGAGCCCTCCGGGGGTAGGGCGGTATACAAAACCAATAAATAAGTGAGTGAGTGAGTGAGTGAGTGAGTGAGTGAGTGAGTGAGTGAGTGAGTGAGTGAGTGAGTGAGTGA
>NC_059427.1:147329461-147346315 GCF_021028975.2 Sphaerodactylus townsendi | reverse complement strand
TGGAAGAACCACCTGACAGTGGCCCAGAATGAATACTTTGACCGTGTCTACCAGGAGAAAATGCGGGGCATGGATATTACCTTCCCATGGGACTGAAGAATGTCAGATCTTATTCCTGCTGTGCCACCTCTTAAGATCTCCCATGGGGCAACCAAGCAACCAGGCCCTGTTAATGAGGAATTTGTAGACCTTTATATGGGGTCAAATGTGTGGGATCAGGATGGTTCACATAGAATTTAGTAGAATAGTATATAATTTTATTTTGTGTGGTCACCATAGGCCATAACAATGCAAAATAGGGACGACCATACAACACTCATGCAATGATCCATTTCAAATAAATTGCAGCAAAATAATGAAGGGAGAAAAGTTAAAAATTACATCAGTTTATCATAGCATTCCAAGAGCATGAATCACATTCCAAGAGCTAGATTCCCATCCAGGCAGAACCGGAAACCTACTTTAACCAGTTGGGTTTCAGAAGCAGTATCCATTTTTACAAAATACTTCAGCAGTCTTTGGTGCATCCTCATTGAAATTGATGGCAAGCCTACCTCCATTCCTAGATGGGTAACCAGAGTTTCTTTGTGGATTCCCAGAATTTTCCTAATAAATATGTTTTGGATTGACTACAGTTTAGCCAGAATTTCTCCCACCCCCAGACCTCTGCCCCGTACAAAAACTGAAGGAAGACTTTTCCCTGGAAGGCTTTAGGTGCTGGAACTATGAATTGGTCACCTTTAGTTTAGAAGAATTTTAATGTAGCTCCCAGTAAACAATGAGCAGATATAATGCTAGCTTTTAAGTGAAGTTGCTAGGACAAAAATGCCTGAAATATCCATTGAAAATAGAACATTATTCAGTTCGTGATTACACTAGAGCCTAGCTTTTAAAAGAGCGTTCCAAGCAAGGATGGCTGAAATGTAATCAGCTACTAGATAAAAGCCCAGCATGTTTCAGATGACTCACTTTCTAAGTGGCGGCTGATGGGAAATGTAGTCCATGAGGATCTGGGAGGGCCAGTCCCCTACCCTTTCCAGTTTCTCCTTGTCGAGATTTCCAGTTTGCCCCCACTTTGGGAGATGCACAACTGCACCACTCAGTTCTTCAAGTCACATGGGATGCTGGGAATTGTACTGCATTACCATCTAGGAGATGCAGGGGTCTGGTCCTTTCAGAAGGTAATGTGTGACAACGATGCACTGTTGTTATCCAGATTCGAGTGGCCAAGTCTTCAGGGAAGGCATTGATTGCTGCTGTGCCTACTTGAAGTAGGAGGGGGGAAAGACTGTGTCTAGGGTTTGCGATTTGGATGGTCTGATTCGGACGGATTTGGACGAGCAGGGTCGGAATCCGAGCCGTCCGAATCCCATCCGATTCGAATCCCATAACTGCGTTTTTATTTTTTGGTGTTTTTTCACATTTTGGCGTGCAGGAGGCGTATTTATAGACATATCAGCACCATACTTTCAGGGTATCATCCGGTGACTGTCTTGATGATACCCTCCAAGTTTGGTTCAGTTTGGTTCAAGGGGGCCAAAGTTATGGACCCTCAAAGGGAAACAATGGGGGATGGTGCACCCTTTTGGAGGTCCATTACTTTCCCCCCCCCCGAACCAAACTGCACCAAACTAGGGGGATATCATCAAGACAGTCACTGGATGATACCCTGAAAGTTTGGTGCTGATATATCTAAAATGCGCCCCTGCAGGCCAAAACGTGAAAAAACACCAAAAAATAAAAACGCATCCGAAATTCTCAGACGTTCCCACAGATTCGGGGCAGTCCGAATCTGCAAGGTTCAGAATTCGGCCAATCCAAGCCCATTGATCTGAATCTGGTCCGAATCCGAATCGGAATGAATCTGTCTGGTATTGACCAACTCTGACTGTCAGGCAAAATTTCTTGATATAAGATAGATTGGCATCCATCTTAGTTTGGGTTATCTATGATACCAATAAATATTTGGTAGTGAATTAGAACAATGTCCCCCCTGCTTGGCTATAGGCTTGCATGCCAGAAATCCCTCGCTATTTTATTTGGAGATGCTGTAAATTGAACCTGGGATGTTTTCAAAGCGAGTTACAAGCTCTAATACTGAGCCATTTCCCCTCCTTTATTCTCTCTCGTGCATTTTATCTTGTTAAGTAATTGATTCTGAGAGGTTAAAACTGGGCCTAAGTCATTCAGTCTATGTCAGGATTTGAACTTAAATCCTAGTCTAAGACACTGGTCAATTATCCACCAGCACTGTGGTCCACAGTGGGACAGAAAGCTCATCAAGGCAAGAAATCTTGTCCCATGCGCTTCCTGCTTATGGTGCGCTGAGAGAGGAGACACTTTGGGACAAAATTTCTTGTCCTGACATGCTATCACTTGACCCATGCGTGCTTCTTGCTTTCCCAGGAAAAGTGAAGGCACTTTTCAAGCAACATTTTGTGCAAGAGCAGGGAGAGGCTGGAGAACACTGCCAGTGGGTAATTGGCCATAATCCGCTATCTCAGAGACTGTTGTCAATCCCCTGGATCAGAACCCAGTAAACACCCCAGGGCAGCACGAAGAGGCAGGGGTGGGTGCTTCTAGACAGCCACCTGTCCCAACAGCCGCTGCACTCCGGCCATAGGCACCAGAACGGAACTTGAGTTTTCCCAGGGGCATAGATGCTACAGGGACACATGGGGACAAATGTCCCAGGTTCCCACCATTTGATCACGTGGGGTGGGGGCAGAAAAATGTGGGTTCATTTGTATTTTTTGGTCTTTTTAATGTTTTTTAAGATTTTGGGCAGCAGGGGGCGAAATTCTTAGGTTAGCAGCACCAACATTTCCTGCTGTCTTCAGGTTTACAATGACACACATATTAAAGTAAGAGTGAATACATCAGGCTCTTTAACAGACGAGATTATAGCAAGGTTAAGTGGTTAAGAGCAGGTGGATTCTAATCTGGAGAACCAGGTTTGATTCCCCAGTCCTCCACCTGGATGGCAGAGGCTTATCTGGTGAACCACATCTGTTTCCATACTCCTGCATTCCTGCAAGGTGACCTTGGGCTAGTCACAGTTGTTGTTGTTGTTGTTGTTGTTGTTGTTGTTGTTGTTGTCGTCGTCCTCCTCCTCCTCCTCCTCCTCCTCCTCCTCCTCCTCCTCCTTCTCTTCCTCCTCCTCCTCCTCCTCCAGCTGCTGGAGATATACACTGTGGGTAGAGAAGAGTAAAGGAGACTCAAAAGAGGACAAGAGGGTTTTGTTTGTTTTTTGTTTATAGATATGTTTGAAGACAGGATAAGTAGAATAGGAATAGCTAAGAATGGAGGAAAAGCAGAATGGTAGGAGAAAAGATGGAGGCTGTAGAGAGTCCTAACTAAGCTGCTCTCCCTATGGTGAGGCAGGAAGTAAGCTGCGTAGCAACAGCCCAGCAGGGGCACAAAAAATCAGAAGTTTAATCCTGCCTCCCTGAGCGACGAATGGAAATAACCAATGCTTGAAGATGTCCTCCCTTCTTCAGAGCAGAAGGAACCTTCACAGTAAGTCATCATGGTTCATTCCCATCCACACGGCATCTGGGAAAGATTGCAGCAAAGTTAGGGATAACTTGGAAGTAGAACACATGGAGAATATCATGCGGATGCTCCCAGAAACATACAGGCTTTAAGGACTGAGGAAGCAGAGAAAAATATCCGTGTTGGAAAAATCAGGCTCTGCCTTTGTTCTTGCTGAATTAATCACAAAGTGTTAAAAAAAAGGGCAATGGATTCACTGTGGGGGTGCTAATGTGAATAGGGGCTCACTTTCATTCTAGAATGACCTTAACAAGCTGCAGAGTGGATGATGGAATCTAACAATCTATATATATAAAAATGGAACCATGTGTTTGCTGCTTTGAGAATAACCACGCACCTGCTGGCCCAAACGCTCTGAAAATTTCACAGACCCTTACTCATTCCCCCGACTGTGTTCTTATGTACCTCCCACTGTCAGACAACACACCTGAGCCAGGTAAAACATCTTTTTCCTGGTGTACCAGGCCATGAAGCTTCCTGTGTGTAGCTGTCACCCTTAGAATGTTCACTCAGATGGCCAGATATGAGCAGTGAAAACAGTACATAGGCAATAACTCGAGTGGAAGTAAAACACATACACACGTTGCCATGTGAGACGTCAGGTGGGGTTACTCCCCTCACACGCAGGTACCTTTCACTCTCTTTGCCTCACCCACTGCTACCACACAACACACCTACTCTCATACATATTCAGGGGAGGGAGAGGGAAGGGACGGAGGGGGAGGCATGCAACGGAAAAGAAGTGAGGGAGGGGACAGAGAGTGAGGGGTGGCATGCAAGGGATGGGAGGGAATGGGTCCAGCATCTGGATATGACCCACCCACCCTAGCAAAGGGAGATGGAAGGGAGGGAGGGGGAGGGGTGGCATGCAAGGGAAGAGAGGGTGGGAGAGGGAAAGGATGGAGGGGGAGGCATGCAAGGGAAGAGAAGTTAGGGAGGGGAGAGAGTGAAGGGGGCCATGCAAAGGAGGGGAGGGAGGGGGCACAGCATCTGGATATGACCTACCCACTCTAGCAAAGGGGAGGGAGGTAGTGGGAGGGGTGCCATGCAAGGGAACAGAAGTGAGGGAGGATGCAGTTACACACATCAGTGACATCGCAGAGTATCAGCCTGCTCGTTTCCATGAGCACGTACTGCTGGCCTCTGCAATTGATTTGTTGCTACTGTTCCTTTCCCATTTCACCACAATAAGCCTCAGCAATGTGTGGCCGGACCCCGCTAATTATGAATATAAAACCGTATAGGAGATCATAATGGAAGACATTTACAATGTTAGGAAGCACTTCCTCAGAAAGATTAGAGGTCATTATAATGGAATGTAAGTATGAGTCTGAAATGTGCTGCAGTGTTATGAAGAGTCAAAGCCATCTCAAGTTGTGGCAACAGGAGCATTGGTCCCAGGATTTTTATAAATATTATGTGACGACCTCCTCCAAAAGTCGCTGTTAGAATGTTGTTGCATGCAAGGCAGGCCATTGATTCCTGTGCCAGTTTCCTTCCAGTTTTCAACCAGGACAAAGAGTAATTTACGCAATGTTATCAATACTCCCACAATTGTGCAACAGATCTGACCCAGAGTTGCTTATGCTTTAGCAGAGAGTACAAAGCAAAAGTAAGGAAAGGAACAAAGATCAGAAGCTGCCTGAGTGAGAAAGAGAGGGACGCATCAAATACTGAGGTGAGTGCGGAACCCATTTAGCGGATGAATTTTAAACAATTGTTATGGGCCTGGGGGAGGCAATTGTATGTCCCTATTTGGCAGGGTTGAATCGGGCTGATGCCCCTGTAGACAAGAAAAAAGTATTTGTTTTGAAAAGAATATCTGGGGCCCCTAAGTTATTTCGCAGAGGTTTTCTTGATAAACATTATCTCTGGCTGTCAAACTTTTGGGAAATATTTCTCTGACACCTAACTCAAAAGAAATAATGTGAAGTTTGTGCATTATTATGCCTCATAAAAGTATACCGTATATACTCGTGTATATGTCGGCCCGAATATAAGTCGAGGCACCTAATTTTACCACAAAAAACTGGGAAAACTTATTGACTCAAGTATAAGTCTAGGGTGGGAAATGTGGTGATCCCGGGTATTTTAAAGGATCAGGGAGCAGGTGACTTGAACCTCTTGACCTGGAACCCTGGAGTCAGAGTAAGCAATACTAGAGTTGATAAATTGCACCGAACACATCTCCATAATTCTGATGGAATGCTAAAGAACATTGGGGGAGGCCTGCTGGAATAGGCCTGCGAAATAAAACATTCTAGTTTAGATTTTATATATCCCTCCTTTCTCTCCTGTGAGGAGACTCAAAGGGGCTTGCAATCTCCTTTCCCTCCCCACACCCACAACAAACATCCTGTGAGGTGGGTGGGGCTGAAAGAGCTCCAAAGAACTGTGACTGGCCCAAGGTCACCCAGGTTGCATGTGTTGGAGTGCACAAGCTAATCTGGTTCACCAGATAAGCCTCCACAGCTCAAGTGGCAGAGCAGGGAATCAAACCTGGTTGTCCAGATTAGAGTGCACCTGCTCTTAACCACAACGCCACGTGGGCCCAGTGCCGTCATGAGTGAATTAAAATGCTGAGCTCCTGTTTGGCAGGATTAAAGCAGGTTTAATAGTTTGTACCTAACTGTTGTATTATAATTTCCACCTACAATTTCATAGTGTGTCATCTCCGGATATTGCAGGGGCACTTGGTGGAATTTTCTGTTACTACTGGAGATACTAGAAATCTGGAACACTGCCACATTTGCTTCCACCCCACACGAAATAGGTACAGTGAACTAAAGTCTCACTGTTTGTTGTTGGGTGTTGCCAGCAGTGCCATAGGGATAGATTTTTTGTGGGGTGGGTTCGGTGACCGAGGGCTTTTTGGCTGTTCCATTCCATGCATTGTTTCAAGCAAGCTGGACATGTAATGGGAGGAGTTTGAACCAGAGAACCCACCTTTACCTACGTCCCTGGTTGCCAGCATCTTCAATGCCTTGTTGTTTTGTTGGCATAGATTAGCACCTTCCATGTCTCAGGATGGCTGGGTTGATGGTAGTTTGAACATCATTTCTCTGCGGACTCTACTTGCAAGTCTCTAGAAATTTCCTAACATTTAACAGCAACACCTGTGTAGGTCAAACTGGTTTTACAGGAATTAGGTACAAGAACAGAGTTTGGGGAGAGGATTACGATGCCATAGAGTCCACCAAACTAGCCAATTTCTCCAAGGGGAGTAATTTCTATTGACTGAAGATCAGCTATAAGTCTGGGAGATCTCAAGCCCTACATGGAAAATAGCAGCGCTACTTGAACATTTTTTCCAGTAGACAAGCCGGCTGGATTCCACTCGATGGTCCAAAATTTGTCCAGAAAACAAAATGACAAGCACCTAACCAAAACCAGAATAATAAAAAGGAACAATAAAACAAAATCAGAAAAGACCCTCATAATTCAACCCAAAACTTTTCCCTCTTTCCCTCTCTTTCCAGTTTTACAATGTCATCTGCGGAATATTTCACCTACAAAGGAATTCTGTTCCCACAACTTGAATATTCATGGGAAACTATTAATCAAGTGGAAAACGAGTTCCAAATCCTGGATGATGATATAATTAATGTCACTTACCCCAAATCAGGTAGGAATCAAAATGAACCAAGTAGTTGTGATGCACACGTAGAGCAAAACCAATCACTGGGTTTCATGAATATGCCAATTGTCCTGTTTGCTTCACAATGTTACTGCTGTTTTCTCTTTGCTCAGGGATCCTCCTCCTGCAAAGTGTTTCCAGCCAAGCTGATCTTCCATTTCCCCCATCCATCCCTTCCCCAGTGCTTTCGTGTAACCTCCATTTGGGGAGGTGGCTTCTCTCCTCCCCCCTCCCCACATCCTTCGTCTAGTATTAGTTTGCTAGATCATGTCAATTTCTTGTCAATTTCATAGGGCATGAAAATGAAAAAGGGGACCTTTTGTGGCCCCCCTGAAATGGTGGCCCGGAGAATGGGGAAAACTGCTATGGTGTGGATGAGAGATGGCACGGAGGAGTGAGAAAACCCAAAGAACACTAAACACGTTCTGTTTTGCTCTGCTTTCCCTGAGAAAAGGGGAGAAAAGTCACACTTTCAGAGCAATGAGAAACTGTGGGGATTCTCTGATATAAAGACAGGGTGACTACTAAAGAGGGGGAAATATGTACGTCATTGAGAATCAATCCCAAAGGGAATGTATGCTCAATGTGAAGGAGACCACAAGTGCATAAATGGTCATTGCCCATTGAACTTGTATTTATGAAATGACTGGGGCCAAAGTGTGGGTGTGTGAGAAACAGCAGCACTGACTCTTGATCTTTTCATGAAACGTTACAGTTTTGCTTACCTGTGTGTCCTTTGTACACGTTAATGAGTACAGAATGATCTCTGATGTGCTGAGTTCACTTTTCCTTAGGGAAGTTGCTCCAAGATACGTCTCAGGAAAGAATTCTTGGAACTCCATAGAATTACTGTTGTCACATTTGCTGGCAGAATGTATGAATCTTTTAATATGTATATTTTATAAGGCAAACATATTTGGGTTTGCTCCAGACATAGCTGGCAATTCCCGTAATCCCTTTTTCCACTGCAGGGCACCCATGCCTTTCCATAACGTTCCTAGCCCCCAGGAGCCAATGTTTGATGGACATTAGTGATCCGGACAGGGAGGCTGGAAAGTTAGTTCTATTCCAGTGATGGAAAATTTCATCTGGATCTAACTCAATATTTTACCCAGTGATTGAGGTTTTGATTAGACAGAATTGGGGAAAGTTATTCAGAGACATTGTCTGGAAATCATGGTCTATAGGACACTCCCCACTGTTTTATTCTAATCATATGCAAATACGAGTATAATATTCTATTGTGGAAAGAAATAAGATGTTTAATTCTGCTCCGTAGCAATAGCTGGTGTGAAAACCTCTTCCTGTGGGAAAAGCAATCACGACACTAGAGTGTATTAGGTATAGAAAAAGATAAATATTGTTAAAAGGTGAAGGGGACCAATCACAGTTGTTGTTTTGGAGACATCCCTTTGAAAACAAAGAGATTCTACTCATCACCTTACACCACTGACATTCTAAGGCCCCTTCTGCACATGCAGAATAATGCATTTTCAATCCACTTTCAATGCAGCTGAGTGGAATAGCAAAATCCACTTGCAAATAATGGTATAAGTGCATTATTATGCATGTGTGGAAGGGGCCTTAATATTGGAGAACAAATTTGGAAGTGGTGTGTGTGTGTGTGTGTGTGTGTGTGTGTGTGTGTGTGTGGGTGGGTGGTACCAAGAACCAAAAATTGCTAAGTTTTTTTAAGGTCATTTCCTGGAGACAATTTTCAGAGATATTCCAAAATGTGCTTTCCTTGACCATATTAGCATACAGAGCTTTGCCATCTCATGAAAACTTTGCCAATCCTGAGATGAAAGGTCAATTCTGAGTTATTTCTGTGCAAATGATACAGTCCAAATCTTATGGTTCTGTTCTTGCATGGGCGAGAAATATCCCCAGCAGAAGAAAGGTATCTTAGGAAGAGGAGGCAATCTCATGACTGGTGAACTCTCTCCTAGGCACCGTTTGGATGGCAGAGATCTTGGCCTTGATCTTAAAGAAAGGGGACCCCACATGGACGCACAATTCAGTAGTGTGGGATCGGTCTCCTTGGTTAGAGACTGATGATGGCCTGCAGGTGGCCTTGAAATATCCTCCACCCCGGCTCATGAATTCTCACGTTCCATTCCAGTTTTTCCCAAAGAACTTCCTGCAAACCAAAGCCAAGGTAAGAAATGAGCAATTTACACTGAGATTATTCCTCACACACAAGCTCTCTTTGAATGCACAGCAGACCTAGAACACACACACACAGACACAGACACACACACACACACACACAGACACACAGACACACAGACACAGACACAGACACACACACACACACACACACAGCCTGTGTGCCTGAAAATTATAGGAAGCCTCCTGAATTAGTTGCTGTAATTATGGATGAGCAGGAATTTAGCATAGTTCCCTAGTACCGGTATTATCTAAGGCAGTTTCTGAACCGGCTGAAAGCAACGGCGTCAGCCCAGTAAAACAATCGCTTTATGGGACCTTGCACATGGCCGCTACAAATCGATGCAGCTGCTCTCTGTTCCTCCAAAATGGTAAGCTGGGAACCGGGCTGGGGAGCTTAGCTTCCTGCAAACACCAGCTTCCATCCGCTGCCATGCGAACGGCAACAGGTGGAAGCCGGCGTTTTCCCCTCCCCGGTATAACGGATGATGGTACAAGTCTAAAGCCCCAGCTGCCAGCGCAAATGGAGTGACAACCATCTTCCTATGCCCACTCTCACAGATTGCCCCCACCATACCAGCGGCTGCGACGCAGGTGCAGGTGTGCTGAAGTGATGTCCCACACCATGTGGGACATTTGCAGTTGTGTGGCCAGTTGTGTGGCAAATCCATATTGGACTTACTACACATTACATTAAGGACTCAACTCACTTCATTGAAAAAATCAGCAAACTCAAACTCAACCCCAATGACAAATTGATCAGTTTTGATGTGGTGTCCCTATTCACCAAGGTCCCCATAGCAGACACCATGACACTCATTAACCAGAAATTCCCAAAAGACATCACAGCCCTGTTTCAACATTGTCTCACTACCAGCTACTTCCAGTGGGATAATAAATACTATGAACAGAAAGATGGGGTAGCCATGGGTAGCCTTCTTAGCCCTGTAATAGCTAATTTTTATATGGAACATTTTGAGAAACAAGCCCTGAAAACAGCACCAAAAGTCCGAATTTCATGGTCTCCGCTATGTGGGATGACACATTCACCATTTGGAGCCACGGAGAAGAAGAACTAAACAAGTTCTGACCATATCAACAAGATCCACCCAAACATCCAATTCTACTATGGAGAAAGAAAATGAAGGAAAACTGCCATAAGCTTAGATGTTTTAGTCATCCGCAAACCAAACCAGCAATTGGGACACACAGTATACAGAAAACCTACTCACACAGACAGATATCTACACAAAAAACTCCAATCACCATCCAGGGCAAAAAAGGAGCACCATAAAAAACTTTGGTACATCAGCAAACAGAATCTGTGAACTCACCTCCTACAAGATGAATTGAATCACCTAAACAGGGCTCTCTACGGGGCTTAATGGTTACTCTAATCAAGAAATCAGAAGGGCTGCAAGACCAAGAACAAGCCACATGAACAAAGATAAAGAGCCATCTAGAGGGAAGGTGTTCTTACCATACATCAAGGGAACCACTGATCGCATAGGAAAACTGATGAAGAAGCGCAACCTACAAACAATCTACAGACCCACTAGGGAAAATTCAACAGATGCTACGCTCAGCAAAGGATAAGAGGGATCCTTTAGCTACCGTATGAGCTCCACGATACCATGCAGCCGTGGACAAGTCTACATCGGAACCACCAAACGCCATTGCAGACACGTGACATCAAAGAACACGAAAGGCACTGCAGACCATTATTTCAGCCAGAAAAATCAGCAATAGCAGAACACATGATAAACCAACCTGGACATAGAATATTATTTGAAAACAGAAATTCTGGACCACTCTTGAAAGCCACTTCACGCCAGACTACACAGAGAAGCAATTGAAACCCAAGGGTGCGCGGACAATTTTAACAGGAAGGAAGAAAACTATGAAAAAATGAACAGAACTTGGCTGCCATGTTGAAAATACTAGGGTCAAGACTGTGCTCAAACCAGTCTAATAATAAACACAGGATGACCATAGGACAAAGAAACAAAGGCCAGGATACTTCTATTCAGATGCTCCCACCAGTGACCTCATATCTACAGGTTACCCCAGGCTATAGTCTTCATTGTTACCATACTTCTATTCAGATGCCCTCAACTATTGACCTGGTTGCCGCCTTTGTTACTCACAGACAAGGTTTCCCCACCCACCCTGGACACTCCAACAGATATATACGCCACTTGCTTTGCCAACATCAGATCCTCTGAAGATGCCAGCCACAGATGCAGGCGAAACGTCAGGAGAGAATGCTGCTAGAACACGGCCATACAGCCCGAAACCACACAGCACCCAAGTGATTCCGGCCGCCGGAAAGCCTTCAACAATACAGAGCCATAATGCTCAGCCAGGTTTAATGTTATGCCTCTTCGCCTTGTTACATGGCAGATTTTAATAAGCAAGAAAAGGCTAAAAAAGATTGTGCCCATGTAATTATGGCTATGCTTGAATCTTTGGCCCACCACTTGGATTTACACTGTCTCAGATTCAAGGAAACGATCCAAGTATGAATCTTACTCCTTTACATTTGCACTGACCTCGGGATTTATTTAGATTACACTACTTGTTGGACAATCCTTGATCCTTCTCTCTGTATGATAGTGGCAGACTTTCTCCTGAATAAACGCCAGTACTCCTTCGACCTAACATTTATTTCCCTGGTATTGTATATGCTTTTAACCCGTTTTTATTATTGCTGTACTGTTGTCTATGCCAATAAGCAGCGTAATGGAGCAGATGGGGCTGTTAGTTGAGGATCCATAACTTTCGCCCCCCCGAAACAAACTGAACCAAACCTGATATCATCTGTGGTAGTCTTCTTCGATGAGACTTCGAGGTGTTTTGAGATTGTGCTCAGAATAAAGTTCTCAAAGCTTCGTAACCCCTTCATTGATTGGTCATAGAAATTGCAGAACAAAGACTTCTGGGCAAATTTCTGGGATGTTCCTGAGCAAGCGCATTTGATAGATATACTGTGTCAGTATCATCTGGAAACTGTTCGATGGGGACTTCCTTCAAGTTTGGCAGCTTGGCTTGGGGGTTCAAAGTTATGGACTCCTCAAGCAAGTACCCCATCCCACATTCTTTGCTAAAGAGATCGGGGCTACCCTTTTGAGGGTCCATAAGGGTCCTTTTGAGGGTTTGGACCCCCTGAACCAAACTGCACCAAACCTTGGGGGTGCCATCATGACAGTCTCCAGATGATACCCTGAAATTTTTGGTGCTGGATAATGGCCTGAAGAACATCCCGGAATTTGCCCAGGAATCTTTGTTCTGCATTGAGTTTTCTGCATTGCTGTCAATGGGGTTGTATTGGGGCACATTTCTGAAGGCAAAGTCTCTCAAAACTTTCAGAGTTCATCAGGAGACTACCCTATCGATATTTCCCCGGTTTGGTGCAGTTTGGTTCAGGGGGCCAAAGTTATGGACCTCAAAACTGTAGCCCCCATCTCCTATTAACTCCCATTGGAAACAATGGGGGATAGGGGCACCCCCTTTGGGAGTCCATAACTTTGGACTCCCTGAACCAAACCTCACCAAACTTGGGGGGTAGCATAAGGACAGTCTGATGATATGCTGAAATGTTGGTGCCACTAGCCTAAAAACTGCAGGCCGAAAATGGAAAACCACTAAAATACCCAAAAACGAACCCTGCATTTTGATGCCACCCACAAGGTGATGCCCTGGGCAGCTGCCCACCTTGCCCAATGGGCATTACGCCAGTGCAAAGGCCTTATTGAAATTTAGACATGCTGTATCCACAGCATTCCCTACATCTACCAAACTTGTCACTCTATCAAAAAAAAAGAGATAAGAGTAGTCCATCATGACTTGTTTTTGAGAAACCTATGTTGCCTTTTAGTGATCATGGTATTCCCTTCAGTGCTTACATTCAGTGTAAAATAGCATGACAGAGAAACAAAATTGAACCTGGAAAAAACTTCAGAGTGTAAATGATATGGAGAAGCAGAAAAGGAAAGCTGGTGGTGAAAAAGAAGAGAAGACATGTGGGGAAAAGGCAGTGGGAATGTTGGGGAGAGACCCAGGAAGGGAAGAAGGAAGAAAATGGGAGGGTCACCAAAGATGGTAAGGGATTTTCTCCCTTGTTGGTTAATGACTGGACACCCACTTGTGAGAATGTTCACTTGGTTTTTTGGCAAAGGAAGAAAACCTGAGAGGAGTTGTGGGTTTCCTCCAACCAATTCATTCCAGCACCAATTGTTCAGGTTATATTGGGAGAGGGCAAGAGATTATCAGCAGGAAAAAGATTTTTTTGGTAACCTCATCAAAACCGAAAAGTATATGTGCTCCTGAGGAGGTGTATGAGCCAACGGGCCCATCCTGACCTTTTCACAGCCCTGCAGGCCAGCCGACAGGCAGCTCACAAGTTTTTTGCAGGCTTTGCTCCGGCCTCCTCCACAGCAATCTTCTCACAGACACTTTCACTTCAGCGAGAGACGCAATGAAAGCAAGGGAAACCAATTCCTTTCTATGACAAAGTCCAAAGCCTTTTATTCACTGTCATTTAAAATCACAAAAAACCAACCCTCCTTCAACAGTTCCTAACATTCCAAACGATAAGGATTGGTTTCAGTATACTGACCAAGAATCAAGGCTACGTGCTGAGTGAATCACTCGCAAAACAAAACTTACCTCCTTGCTTTCCCCCCCTGCCTTTATCTTGTCTCCTTCCTTAATCAGCACCTTGTACTTATCTCCTGGCAGGCATCATTCTGACTGGTAAAGCCGTTTTGCTGTAAGATGCAACCCTTACATACAGGAGGGAAAAAAGTTCATAATGTGATGTATGTGCATGTATGTGAGAGAGATGTCTCCCGCCCTAAATACCATTCCTGCCTCTGCCACAGGTTATCTACGTCATGCGTAATCCCAAGGACGTGCTGGTCTCATTTTACTATTTCTCCTCGTTCATTAAATCACTTAAGACTCCAGGCAGCCTGCAAGAGTTCTTGGAGAAGTTCCTCAGTGGGAATGGTATGAAAACAGGGAAATAGTCTTTAACTGGGCTTTTGGGGAACAGTTCACCACATACAAACCCTCCTTCAGTCAAGAGCTGTTCCTAGAAGATAATACTTACAGGGAGTACTGTTTCATTGTCATGACCTCCTCCAGGAAATCTTGGAATATGCTCTGGGAATAGGCTAATATGTTATTAATCAGTTCCATTGGTATTCCATCGCTCTTTAGACAAACTTATGGTAATGGTCCCTTTTCCTTGAGCAAGAATCCACAAACAACAATTATAGAGAATATTGCTTAACTGTCATGGGCTTTCCTGAGGGACTCTTGGGAAACCAGGGAATGCTGGGACCATCCTTTTTTCCTGTCATTAAAGCTAACACTAAAGTGGCTGCCTCATGCCATTGATGAAAGTAGCAAAATGAGGCCATGCACAGTCAAAGGGAGGAGATTGACCAGAGCTTGTGGGAAGAAGATATGCAAAGCCCCAGATCAAGGGTTATCAAGAGTCACACGCCCTCACTAGTGGTTGAGAGAGTAACCTCTTGTTCCCTCCTGGCTACAGTTCCCTCATAACAAGTTTTTTCTCTGTCTGCTTTGCTCTCCTAGTAGTGTATGGTTCCTGGTTTGACCATGTGAAGAGCTGGATGGGGCTGAAAGGAAAACCCAACTTTTTCTACATCACTTATGAAGAACTGCAGCAGGTTTGGCTCTAACCGTGGCCATTTTCAGGCATGCAGAGTTACTTCTGGTAATGATGGTACCAATGTTTCCCCCCAGACATTTTGTCACCATCGATTGCGCATTTAAGAACAAGCCTGCTGGATCGGACCAGAGTCCATCTAGTCTAGAACTCTGCTACGCGCAGTGGCACACCAGATGCCTTTGGGAGCTCACATGCAGGATGTGAAAGCAATGGCCTGCTGCTGCTGCTGCTGCTCCTGAGCACCTGGTCTGCTAAGGCATTTGCAATCTCAGATCAAGGAGGATCAAGATTGGTTGCCAGAGATAGCCTTCTCCTCCATAAATCTGTCCAAGCCCCTTTTAAAGCTATTTCTGAAGATGTTCCTTTTCTTCAAGTGTAAAAAGTAAAAAATGAAATGATGAAGCATCTAAGATGGTGACCTGAACAGTCGTCTAGAAGCTATGATCCTTCCTGTTGCTGCTATTCCTCCAAGGAATATCAGCATTGTTATGCAGCAGCAGGCAATGGCAAACCACCCCTGTTTGTTCCTTGCCTTGAAAACCCTACGAGGTCACCATAAGACGGCTGTGACTTGACAGCACTTTCCGCTACCGAAAAGAGTTCCAGGGCATCTGAGGCAAATGTATTATTTTTCAGTCACCTACAACTCTCCTAAGGCTCCCATGCTTGTTGCAAGAAGTTGCTCAGAGATGCTGGGTAGGAGTGAGAAGCAGGCAACAGGGAGAGAAGCACAGGGGGTTTACTCTGGGCTCTTTTGATGGGTTGGGGGCATTTGAGGGGTGTAGCTGTGTTGGGGTGATTTTGCACCCCCATGTGACCAAATGGCCTGCCCCTGGGGACATGAGGCCCCACATGTCCTTGTGGGCAGTACGCCACTGGGCTCGATGGCCATCTGTCAGTAGTCCTTTGATTGGGTGTTCCTGCATTGAACTTTATGGCCCTTGGGGTCTCTTCCAACTCTATGATTCTAATGCAACACCTCTGTAAAAAAATTAAGTTGTCTTCTTTGTTCCATACATCACCTGCCTCCTTGTCTTCTTTGTTCAATACATCAGTTATTCATTTTACCTCTAAAAATCTACTCCTGCTTTCCTGTCCTTCTGAAGGCTACCAAGACAGCTAACAGGTTAAAAACATACCTAATAAAATGCATTTTAAAAATCATTAAACCCTTTAAAACCACATATCACTGCAAGCCCCCCCTCCTTCCCTGGGACTGTAGCCATTGAAACTAGATCCAGGATGTTGAATGGATTTTGTTAATCGCATATTTACAAATAGTGCAAATTATTTATTTTAACGACTATTGCATTAATAGAAAAGGTCAGGTGATAGTCAAATAGAAAGAATGGGGGCATCCTGAAAAATAGGATTGATTGCTGCCATGTGGTGAGTGTTAGGGTGCAGATCTCCCTTTGGTGCAAATCCGGTCACACTTTACATGAGTGTACATTCAGACCTCTGCCATCTGCCTGTGTCATCCCTAGGACTTGCGAGGCAGTGTGGAGAAGATCTGCCAGTTCCTTGGGAAGGAGCTCAGTAGCCAGCAAATGGACTCTGTGGTGGAACACGCCTCTTTCCAGAAGATGAAGGAGAACAAGATGTCCAATTTCTCTGTGTTGCCAGATGAGGTTGTGGACCACAAGAAAGGGAGGTTTATGAGGAAAGGTAAAAGAGGATCCTAAAAGGGGTTTCAGGATGGGACATGTGTGCCTTCATTTGCTGAGCTCAGATGGCACTGGAATGAGAGAACTTGGCAGTCCCAGAAAGGCCCTAGATGTGGGGCTGGGTC
>NC_059427.1:147310466-147329376 GCF_021028975.2 Sphaerodactylus townsendi | reverse complement strand
GATGATGATGATGATGATGATGATGATGATGATGATGATGATGATGATGATGATAAACTGAGCAAAAATACCCCGCTTCCAACTGCTTTGACCTATGATGGGGTAAAAAAAAACTTTAGGTATCCATATTGTGTCTGTCTTTCCCCCCAATTAGGGCTTAAAGCAACCCTCCCAGGGGGCATTCAAGACCAGGAAAAGAACGTGCAAGGAAACAACCTCTTCCCCATGCCATTCCCCCCCGCTCAAGTCACAGCTGACTTATGGGGACCCCTGGTGGGTTTTCAAGGCAAGAGACACTCAGAGGTGGTTTGCCAGGGCCTCCCTCTATGCCATGCCCCAGCCATTCCTTGGAAGTTTCTCGTCCAAATACTTGACAGGGTCAGGGCTGAGAGTGTGTGAGTGGCACAAGCTAACCCAGCAAGTTTCCATAGCACAGTAGGGATTCAAACCTGGGTACTCAACTCCTAGTTTGACACCTTAACCATCCCGACTCTCTTCCCCCCGATGCTGTAGCCCTGATCTGTATTGTTTACAGCAGTGGCGTAGGAGGTTAAGAGCTCGTGTATCTAATCTGGAGGAACCGGTTTGATTCCCAGCTCTGCCACCTGAGCTGTGGAGGCTTCTCTGGGGAATTCAGACTAGCCTGTACACTCCCACACACGCCAGCTGGGTGACCTTGGGCTAGTCACAGCTTCTCGGAGCTCTCTCAGTCCCACCTACCTCACAGGGTGTTTGTTGTGAGGGGGGAAGGGCAAGGAGATTGTCAGCCCCTTTGAGTCTCCTGCAGGAGAGAAAGGGGGGATATAAATCCAAACTCTTCTTCTTCTTCTTCTTTACCCCACTAGCCGCTTTTTTGGGCAAAACAGCCCATCTGAAGTTCCACTGCCAGAACTCCAGAATCACATGTCATTTAAATGGATGGTTGATCCCGTCCTGCATTTGCAGGGGAGAATTGCCCAGGTGGGCAAGAGGAACCATTCTCTGGGCTACAGCCAGATGTATAACCATTTTCAGGACTCAGAAAGGGGAGGGGCAAGATTAGCAATCGTTGGAGGGGGCACACTTTCAGGGAATAACCAACGGGAAGAGAGAGGGTAAAGCACCTTCTGGCTCTCCTCTGCAAATTCTTCCTTTTCCCAAATTGGCCTTATGAGGAAAACGCACAATTGGGAACATACAGTTCTGACCTTTTCCTAGTCTGTTTACATCAGGAAACAGACGAAATGTAAAATATCTCATCTTCACCCCTTCCTTCCTTGCTTCCCCTCTTTTGTGTGTGTAAAGTGCCGCCAAGTCACGTCTGACTTATAGTGCCCCCTAGTGGGGTTTTCAAGGCAAATGATTAAGCAGAGATGGTTTGTCACTCCCTTCCTCTGCATAGTGCTCCTTGGAGGTCTCCTTTCCAAGTACTGACCCAATTTAGCTTCCGAGATCTGACAAGATTGGGCAGTACTGTCCCATTCCACATCCTTCCCCTCTTTCAGCCAGCTGGGTGACCTTGGGCTAGTCACAGCTTCTCAGAGCTCTCTCAGCCCCACCCACCTCACAGGGTGTTTGTTGTGAGGGGGGAAGGGCAAGGAGATTGTCAGCCCCTTTGAGTCTCCTGCAGGAAAGGGGGGATATAGATCCAAACTCCTCCTCCTCCTCCTCCTCCTCCTCCTCCTCCTCCTCTTCTTCTTCTTCTTCTTCTTCTTCTTCTTCTTCTTCTTCTTCTTCTTCTTCTTCTTCTTCTTCTTCTTCTTCTTCTTCTTCTTCTTCTTCTTCTTCTTCAGCAGTGTCCAGATTCCAGGTGCAGTCAGATTAGGGTCCAGATATGCCAGAGGCATAGCTAGGGAAAATGGAGCCCGGTGCAAAATCTTTGCTTCCCCCCCCCCCGTTCGTGTGTGTTTTTTGTATTTTTTAGTGTTTTTTTCAGTTTTTGGCCTGCAGGGGGTGCAGTTGTTAGGCTAGCAGCCTCAAAATGTCAGGCTATCTCTAGGAGACTCTCCTGATAATACCTCCCAGGTTTGGTAAAGTTTGGTTCAGGGGGTCTAAAGTTATGGACCCTCAAAAGGGTAGCCCCATCTACTATTCGCTCCCATTGGAAACAATAGATGGGGCACCCCCTTTGGGAGTCCATAACTTTGGACCCCCTGAACCAAACCTCACCTAACTTGGGTGGTATCATCAGGATAGTCTCCCGGAAAAGCCCTGAAATTTTGGTGCTGCTAGCCTAAAGACTGTGCCATCTGCAGGGAAAAAAAACTGAAAAACACTAAAAATACAAAAAAAACCCCTGAAATTTTTGCTAAACCCCACCCCCCCTGGTGGGAGCCCGGTGTGACCTGCACCCCCCAGTCCCCTTGTAGCTCTGAGAGATGCTACTTGATCCTAAAAATCAGACATGTGTGGTGTGGGGGGGGGGGGGAAGTGGGCTGTGGAACATTTAACTCTTTCCCCTGTGGTTTCACTGCTTAGAAATATACCCACCAATCCAGCTTCTTAAAGTTCTGATAACTAACTGCATTTTACCCAACATGGAACTCCAGTGGTTAAGTGTAGTTCAGACTTCTTGTTCATCCTTTCCATCCCTTCGCTGTGAGCCCCACGGTCAAACGTTTAGATTGCAATTCCTTCTGGCCCCAAACTTTTGTTTCCTTAGAGTTACTCCATAAACACGGACGCTTCCTCCTAGATCAATCAATAAGAATGTAAGAATAAATAACTAAGAATTATAACTAAGCCAGATTCAACATGTTCAGCATCTAAAGGCTGGATGCCAAAAGCGACCAAAACATTTGTAGCGAAGACCTGATTTTCGAGCAGTTCTCTTCAGCCTTGTATTCTCATTTGGAAGATGCCTCGGCAGTCGGGTTTTTCCTCTAAACTCTCTGGCAGGATGGAGTCCCAGAGCCTTTTCCTTTGAGAACGTTGTTCTGATGAGCACCCTCCCTCACCCATGCTTTTGCCTCAAGAGCAGGCACCAGACGACAGCAAGATCAGTTCATCTCAGGTACCTGGTCTCGGTCCAGCGTTCCCGACTGAGGCACCTGCTAGCGGGGGTGGTTTACCAATTTGGGGCATCTGGTTTGAGGTCCCCTCCAGTTCTTTCAACCAGAAATCGAAATCCTGGCGGGCCTGACTCAGCAGTGTGTGTTTCAGTGGGAGATAATCTGAGCTCTGCCAGGCTTCTCAGAGCAGGCTTCTGTCCCAGATAAGGCAGCAGGCAGGGAGGATGAGCAAGAGAGGCCTCTAGGCAGAGATTTTCTTTCTAAATAATTTTGTCTGATGCATTTTTAAAAGAAATCACCCACACTTACCCTACCCTCCCATGCGCGCACGCACGCACGCATGCACACACACAAAACTTCACAGAATCTTTTAAGGACAAATTTCAGAGGAGGCACGTTTTGAGAAGCGTAGCGAGGTTGACAGTGTAAGTAGATAGAAAATCTGGCTTTATCGTTCTTCACGTTTTACCCGCTGTTGTAAAAGTTATAGAATTGGGGGTCAGTTCAGTTTTTCAGTTTTATTACGGCCATTAGGCCAGCAAAAAAGAGTAGAGAAGAACAAGAAAAAGGAAGAACAATGAACAAAAGAAAAATCGAATTTGTACAGAAATCCACGATACAGAAATCCACACACAAAATATCATCAGCTTGTTGCATTATTACGGTCAGCCTCATGTGGTCTGGCTCTTGGTCCCAACATGATTCTTCTCTTACTATATGCCAGCATACAAAATTTAGCTACCTGTTGAGATATAAGAGAAACTCGGTCTTCCAGCAAAATTCTCACAAGAACTGAATCGGAATTAACTCTTGTGGAGACAGGCCAGAATGTGTATAAAATTGTATTTAATCAGGTTGGCTTAACCAAAGATTGCTAAGAATCAAAATGGAGCGTCTGTGTAAGTGACCAGCAAGCCTGCATATTGCAGCAGGTCTAAAGCCATGTTACCTATGCAGGCAGGTACAGATAACATATTTTGAGATCTTGTAACTACAGGTTACTACGTGACAGCAGAAATATGCATTTTATGACGTTGTGTTAGAACTAGCTAAATCAGTGTGATTAATTAAATGGGAAAAAGTGGTTTTTCTGTTATAGTTAAATGAACACAGAGATAATGAGAGTGATTCACATTTACTTGTATTTGATCATAATTCTATGTTTGTAAAACCATTGTATTAGAATTATGTTTTAACATTTCTTACTGGGAGAGAAAGGGAATTTTTATGATCCTAAAGCATGAGCTAAAGAATGCTGCATTGCCTAAGGATAGCTCTCTCTGGGAGCAACTTAGCAAAACGGGTTTTTCTTGGAGAAAGCAAGCTAATTTTATGGCTGTCCTTTGTATATGCGTAGAGGGCCACGAGCTCATAGCATGCAGCGTTGGAATGTGAATATACTTAGAATAAGGGGTTGTCTTACTGTGACCAGGGAGACAGATCTGACCAATGAGATTCTTAAGGTATATGAATCATAATACGTGGAACATAAGGGGATGGATTGTGTGACGTCTGTAATTCTGCATCTATAAAAATTAAGGCTCTTCCTCTACTGGGCGTGTCTCTTTAGAGAGCCACCCGGGAGGGGTAACCTCCTGTAATGTTCTAAATTCCGTGTCTCTCATTTGAGAGCACAAGGGCGTGCCTCTCCCTCGGGGGAAGGTCACCTTCTGTAACTTATCTAAATTCTGCTAAGTAAAAACTGTCTGTTTGTTTCTGATGTCAAATGTCTTGTGCTTTTATTTGGGAATTTATTCCAAACCTATCTGTTTCAAAATTGCCTCAGTGTATTCTAACTTTTAGTTTTTCTTAAAACTAATTCTGCTGTGTAGGACCAGAAACGAGGCTCTGGCCCCACACTCTAGTTAAATTTCTGTACTGGATAAACAATGGATGAATTAAAGCCTCCCTTTCCCCTTTATGGAGTTCACAATGCAAGAAAATATGTAATACAGAGTCCACTTCCCCTGAGTTGCAAACACATAGTCTCCTATGTCGTGGGATTTTTTGAAATCTGCCCATTAGATTGGCTGATGGAAAAGCGTCAAAACGGGCCCTGGAAAAGGCCCAGCGGCATTTCGTAGATGTTATATCGGACAGGTAAGGGGGAATTGGGGGTCAGGTTAAGGGGGAAAAGAGATGGAATGATAACACAAAAGGTGAAAATATGAGGAGATTTGCAGCGCAATCCCAAACTTTACACCTTTCTAAAGAGTTACACCTTTCTAAATCAATTGGAATTAATAGGAGAAGGAGGTATCTCTCCTTAGGATCCCACTGAGCAGTCCCTTGTATGTCACACATGTTTCATTTTTTGATTGGCTTTTGTCTGACGTTTTTCCCCCCCCAAGGTGAATTTGCCCCCCCTGACTGCATCCTTTTCAGCCTGCTCACTGCCTTTGGTTACAATTGATCTGATCTGGTTATCTTATCATTTATATGACTGTTAGTGTAATAGTGCATTAATGGTTATTCGTACAGTTTAGGCTGGTATCTATGTTCTATATCCCCAACAAGTATCTGCCTAAAAATAGATTAAACTCCCGTCCCCAGTCCCCGTCCAATTTTAAACCAAGAAAAACTGATATCTATCATTTGCATGTAGTATGTAAAGTGGGCCCGTTTGTTCAAGTGCTCTTATTAATTCTGTAATTTACTAATTTTGAGTTTTATTCTGATTCTGCTATTTTAAGGGAAGAGCAAGGAGCTGAACAAGGTACCAGAGATCCTCCTTTGCCCCCTGAAGTCTTATTTACTCATTCCTGAGATTTCGTCACACACACACACACACACACACACACACACACACACGCCAGTCCACGACCGTAAAGGCTAGAAAATGTCTTTGTTAAATAAGAAATGAAAGGTAAAATTCTCAGGATGTTGAATTCTGCACCTAATATTGCATTCTGTTCCTTTCTTTTTGGTGCTGCTACAGAGTCACCACACGCACGCAGACCCCACATTCTAGGATGTCGTATTGTTACTGCGCTGCTCTTGGTAACTTTTACTAACTCCGAAGTACCCAGCTCTCGGCAGCACCCAGGAACCCAAGCAAGACCCGACACGGCGAATATAATAAAATAAGGTTTATTGAGATGCTGACCTAAGTGTCAGCACCTCCGTTCCACACAGCCTCTGCGCTGCCTAGCAGCCTTACAACATCTTAAATACACTTTCTCCCGTCGGGAGCCCGGGAGAACTCAAGACAGCCCACCACCATTCATTAACAAAATTCAAAACAACCAATCATGCATTTGCGACATGCAGGAACCAATCAGGATTAGATAGGCATCTCCTTCTTAGGTTTAAGCGCCAGAGTAGAGCTGGCGATGGCGTATGCCCTAGCGGGAGAATCACAAAGGGTCCTTCAGGTGTTCGGGATCAGGAAATAGAGAGCTTGATGACGATGGCCATATGCCTGCCTGCTGGCAGGATTTGGCAAGAGCGAGGCGCTTTCGTCAAGGTCTCTCTTTTGTGTGCATGCATCAGGGACCTTGCGATGAAAGGGGAGCAGGCTCAGGTGGGGCCCGAGGTGGACTCCTGCAGCAGGCAAGGAGGGTTCCACGCATGATCACAACAGATACAGAGAAAATTACAAATCCTATTTCCTATCTAATACAGTTGGCTTCTACCTAACTAACACAGAAATGAAACATAGTTTAATCCTTAGTCAAACAAAAATCCAGAAGTGGAACGAGTTTACTTCTGGCTCCGCTATCAGTATACCACAAACCTCCCAATTAAAAAGAAAAAAGTTCCAATGAAATCAGATTTGGTTCCATGCAGTGTTTCAGAATTCAGGCGCTAGAATGATCTAAACATCTATGCAAAAACTTGTAAAGCAGAGATGTCCAGTTCTAGCATTCAGTTTGCACTGAAGTTAGGAGATGGAATCCACTGTGCAACAAGAACAAACTTATATTTGGATGCTGCTACCTGCTTTAAAAAAAACAGTTCAAAAGATCCAGCTTCTATTTGGGGTAGGTTGATACAGGATGTCAGCATGCTCAGGTAACAAAACATGTGCCTATGAGGTCACACAGAATTCCCAGTGCAAGATGTCCCCCAGTGCTCAACTGGACCTCCTGTTACTTCCTGACGTTGCAATCATACAATGCAAAGCAGGCCTGCAGAGAAAGGAATTTAAGTAGCTGCTTTAGAATGTGGTGGGAGGAGACAAAAATCTGTATGGCATCAACTTTACACATTAAGCACATGTGTCCATGAACAGATAATATAGATGGGCACCTCTGAGAGCGAGTGGGGTATAGTGGTTAAGAGCAGGTGGATTCTAATCTGGAGAACCGAGTTTGATTCCCCACTCCTCCTTCTGAGTGGCAGAGGCTTATCTGGTGAACCAGAAGTGTTTCCGCACTCCTGCATTCCTGCTGGGTGACCTTGGGCTAGTCACAGTTCTTTGGAACTCTCTCAGCCCCACCTGCCTCACAAGGTGTCTGTCGTGAGGAGAGGAAGGGAAAGGAGCTTGTCAGCCACATATAGGAGAGAACGGCAGGGTATACATCCAAACTCCTCCTCCTCCTCCTCTTCTTCTTCATCAGAGGCATTTATTTATTTAGATATTTATACTTCACTTTTCTTCCCCATGAGCTGTAGTAATGCATCGCTGATCCAGCAGCACCGTAGTAGAACGCCTGGGATGCCAGGCGGACCTACGGCCTTCTGGCTGCACCGCACCCCCACTCCTCTTCCCCCTATGAGTCACGGGTCATGAACTGTCTGGCTCAGTCACCGGGCATCCCGGACAAAGGGACAATGGTCTTGCCCCAGGTGAGGATTAGGCTCAGACGCTTACGCTCCTCTCCGCACGTAGCCACTAGGTGAGATCATGCATCACATGACGATCTCCCGCTCTCCCGCTCTCCCGGACTCTCCCGTTCCGCCCTCTTACACGCCCCCATTAGAATCATAATAAAAGGTGCCAGGAACCAGCAGGCGAGAGACTCGCTAGGAACACGGACCTCCGGTCTCCCGCTGCTGGCGATCTCCACCAGATGTTATCTCCGCGTCTCGTCTCGTTCTTGCGCTGACCACGTGGGTCGACTACAAGCTTCTGTGATAGTGTGAAAATCCAAACTTCGATTTCCGAGATCCTAGTTCCGTGGTGGCGAACCTTTGGCACTCCAGATGTTATGGACTACAATTCCCATCAACCCCTTCCAGTATGGCCAATTGGCCATATTGGCCATACTGGAAGGGGCTGATGGGAATTGTAGTCCATAACATCTGGAGTGCCAAAGGTTCGCCACCACTGTACCTAGTTGAACATTCACCACCACACGAATGCATGATGGGAAGAGGCAAATAGGTAACCGTTGTGGCTTTGCCTGGCCTCGACTCAGCTGAATATTATTTCAGCCATTACCGGTGAGGCTGACTCTGCAGTCCAAAGGGGGGGTGCCACCATGTATGAGCCAACGGGCCCGTCCTGACCTTTTCACAGCCCTGCAGGCCAGCCGACAGGCAGCTCACAAGTTCCCTGCAGGCTTTGCTCCGGCCTCCTCCGCAGCAATCTTCTCCCAGGCACTTTCACTTCAGCGAGAGAAGCAACGAAAGCAAGGGAAACCAATTCCTTTCGACGACAAGGTCCAAAGCCTTTTATTCGCTGTCGTTTAAAATCACAAAAAACCAACCATCCTTCATGGGTCTAAGTATGTTTAGAGGATAAGTAATTAACTTCTCTCTTCCTTATTACGCCACCTTATTTTAATATTTTAGTCCTATACTACAATATGTTAACCTTGGAATTTAGCATGCCTTTGCAGCAGCTCTGAAATGTTTATCTGCGATATTAATTTTAGATTTAATATGTGTCTTAATTTCTGTCTCTTGCCAATAGTAATCATAACAAACATGGCCAGTACGTTGCAGACAGAATTTGCTCGTTGTTGGGTGGTTCGGGCCCAGTGTAATGTGAATTGGTGGCCTTCTTTTTGTTGAAGATGTGAACACGGACTGATGTATCTTGCGGGTTTGTATTGGATGTGTTTTGCTGTATTGGTTTGTTTTGTAGCTGCGGTGTTCTTTTAACATGCCAATAAAGGCTTCTGTTCTGTTCCTTAGACCTGAGCAAACAGGGTTCAGGAGCAACAGCACCATGCCCAACCATCCTTCAACAGTTCCAAACATTCCAAACATTAAGGATTGGTTTCAGTATACTGACCAAGCATCAAGGCTACGTACTGAGTGAATCGCTCGCAAAACAAAACTTACCTCCTTGCTTTTCCCCCTGCCTTTATCTTGTCTCCTTCCTTAATCAGCACCAGCTGTGTTCACTCTGAGGAGGTGGTAATTTATCTCCTACAGGCAGCATTCCGACTGGTAAAGCCGTTTTGCTGTAAGATGCAACCCTTACATACACCCCTGCAGCGCCCATTGGGCCATGCAAGCTGGCATGAATACTGGTGTACAGCACTGGCGTAATGCCCATTGGGCAAGGTGGGCAGCTGCCCAGGGCATCACCTTGTGGGGGGCATCAAAATGCTGGGTTCGTTTTTGGGTATTTTAGTGGTTTTCCATTTTTGGCCTGCAGGGGGCGCAGTTTTTAGGCTAGCGGCACCAAACTTTCAGCGTATCAACAGGAGACTGTCCTTATGCTACCCCCCAAGTTTGGTGAGGTTTGGTTCAGGGAGTCCAAAGTTATGGACTCACAAAGGGGGTGCCCCTATTCCCCATTGTTTCCAATGGGAGCTAATAGGAGATGGGGGCTACAGTTTTGGGGGTCCATAGTACGCCCTGAACCAAACTGCATAAACAGGGGGATATCGTTAGAACGGTCTCCTGATGATCTGCTGAAGTTTTAATTAACTGATATGTCTAAAAATGCACCCCATGCGAATACCAATATCCTAGTGCAAAAAAAAATTGAGTGGAAGTGGTGGAGTGGCCGCCCATGGGGGGGGGGGGGCATCCAACTCAGGTTTTGCCCAGGGCTACAGTTTGCCCAGGGCTGCCTCGTTACGCCCCTGGTGTACAGTCACCTAAACCAGCAAAGAGAAGCGGAGCAGCAGCGCAGCACCTCAACCCGGAAACCAGGCAGACACTGTCTCTGCTACCGTGTTTCCCCGAATATAAGACAGTGTCTTATATTAATTTTTGCTCCCAAAGATGCGCTATGTCTTATTTTCAGGGGATGTCTTCTTTTTCTGTGTTCTGTTCGTCGGGCACGCTTCCAAACAAAAACTTTGCTACGTCTTACTTTCGGGAGATGCCTTATATTTCGCACTTTAGCAAAGCCTCTACTATGTCTTATTTTCCAGGGATGTCTTATATTAGGGGAAACAGGGTAGCTGCACTGTTCCGGCCTGGCTTGGCATCCAGGGGTGGGGAGTGGGGTTCCAGGGACATTAACAATAAACAGAAAACACCGCCAGTCTTGCTGCGTAAGAACACAAGCACGCCAACTTCAACACTACTAATTTACTAAATGAATTGAAAAGTGAAAATAAGTGCACTATTGTCTGAAACATCTATGCACATAGACAATATTGTACCTAATGGTCACAGCCTTCTCCTGAGGAAGAGCTCACTAAAATGTCTCCTTATTGCAAATGGCATTTTTAGAATGCCTTATTCTGGATATTTTTGCACTCCTAAAGAAGGTGTACAGCTATTGTAACCACTAACTCCAATTCCAAAGCCTTTATTGGCATTATAAATTACAGAGTTAGTAAAAAGGGGCATTTATCTACTAACTGAGACATTAAAATATTAAAATACATTAAAACAACGTTGAACATTCACAACATTCACGCACGCATAAAATAATTTAGCCGTTACTACTATGTAGGCATTGATTGCGCCTGGCCAAATAGTTCCTCAAAAAACTCGCAACAGTCTCACATACGAGATCACAGGAACCGTTGAGTAGAAAATTCATAGTAGATGGTAGCCTGACATCGTTTGAGCTCTCTATCAATGGACAGATGTATATAGAGCGTAACAACTTGTACATTGGACATTCCAATAGTACATGTTGAACAGTCTCAACAACGGCCATATTACATTGGCATAACCTGTTCTCATATGGAGTGTTATATAACCACTAACTAAGTCCTTCATGTATGCTAACAGTAAAGGACTTTAAATTCAGTCTGTGTTTTATTACACAGCAAAACAAAAAGAATTAATAAATTATAATGGTTCCTATGTTTAGAATTGTGTTTTTTGTATATGCATATTGTTAGTGATTTGTATTTTTGTAACGTTTTGTATGTTCATAGCAGTGGCGTAGTATAGCGGGATGGGGAATTTTAACGCCCCATGTGCAGCGCTTAGCTTGTTGAAGTAGGCGTGACCGGACCATGGCGGGGGTGTTCTGGGGTGTGGCGGGGAGCGGTGCTGCGGCAGGGAAGCAGGGTGCACATGCACCCTGGGCGCAGTTTCCCCTTGCTCTACCTCTGGTTCATAGCTGTTTTAGACAACAGTGCACTTATTTTCACTTTTCAATTCACTATGGCCATTTCCGCTTTTGATCACGGAGGCGGCCGAGTCGGCGTTCTTTCGGCCTTCCGACCCGGCAGCGCGGGGACAATCCACGCGGGCGGTCCCAGAAAGAACCGGGGAGACGGCGCCGCTGAAGCATTAAATACTCTCCGGCCCTCCAGAAGTGGCGTCGCCGGGGCCTGAGGACATACCTCCCCTGCCCTCGCGGCCTGCTTCGAATTAGCAGAGCAGGAAGGCGTATCGAGGCCTATTGGTGACGCGCCCGAGGAACAGGTAATGAAGGCGAAATTGAGGGGGAAGCGCCGGGAAGCCGCTGCCGTTAAGCGGCCGGTAACTTCCAGCAACATTTCCCCAACAAGAGCGCTTCCCAGGGCTCTGGGAAAATGCCGGCGTGGGGACGGGCGGGCGGCGCGAGGGCGGTGCGGCTGCGTTGCAGCTTCTGCGCCCTATCGCGAATGAGTAGCCTGGGGGCCAGCGTTTTTGCGAGTCTCAGGCCGCCATATTCCGCCCGTGCGGAAACGGCCTTAGTAAATGAGTAGTAAGTATCAAAGTTTGTGTATTTGTGTTGTTATGCAGCAGAACTGGTGGTGTTTTTTGTTTATTGTTAATTGCTATTCAGAACACTTAAGTCCTATTTGTAGTGTGTTCCAGGGACATTCCCAGGGGAGGAGCTGACTTTGGTTATAATTCCTAGCATTTCAGCCTGGGAATGCCCTCATTCCAGTGATGCAGTCTTCACACATGCAAATTGCATGGCATACGTCTGTTTATGGAATGGGCGAACTGGAGAGAGGTGAGCGTTTTCTCTCTCTTTACTGGTGCCCATGAACTGATTCCCACTTTGGGAGTGGTACCACGGCACTGTCCCCAGCCACCCCTCTACCACTCACCCATTGAATTGGGCTTCTGAGATTCTGCCTGAAGAAACAGTGCTTTTTAGAGAACTTCAGGGGTTGTAATAGAGACACTGTTGCCTGTGGAAAACACAATCTCTATTGTTGCCCCCTTATAATTTCGGGGATGGAGGCAAAATAGATTTGTAGGTATTTGAAGCACCACATAACCTTGGAAAACCTACTTCACCAGAGATGATAATGCAACACTAAAAAGACTGGGCCTATGATGACTCTGTCACCAACCTTTTACATAGATCAAAAGAGAACAATAAAGGTATAGCATATGGTATAGCATATGGGAACAACATACCTGTATCCAAATTATACCTTGCTTATGTAAACCAATGAAGGGTGTCCATGTGTTCATGGAGGGTGTCCAAGTGTGCTAGTTGTTTACCTTTTTTCAACTACACAAATTCAGTCAATTGTGCCATTTCTCACAATCTCCAAGACTTAGGCCTCTTCCGCACATGCAAAAGAATGCGTTTTCAAACCACTTTCACAACTGTTTGCAAGTGGATTTTGCTATTCCGCACAGCTTCAAAGAGCACTGTAAGCAGTTTGAAAGTGCATTATTCTGCATGTGCGGAATGAGCCCAAGTCAAACACTCCAGAACAGAAGGTTTTTGTTCACACCATTTATTTGTAACTGGTATTTTTTAGCTGTTAATGCATTCCAAACTGGGTTGTCATGCTAGGTTTTTACAGTCCAAATATCCAAACAAAATATTCAGGGGATTTAAGAGGCAGGATATAATTCATCATCAGAAATGTGATGTCTAAGCTTCAAAAGATTTTGGGACAGTTCCGCCAAATCTGTAGGAAGTCAGCTTTTGATGAGGGCAAAATGGTTTTCATTCTTTTATCTCCTCCCAACCCCGTTGTTGTTATAGAATGCAGGCAAGAACGCCTTGGGAGAGATTTTAAACCAATTTTGTGGTCGCTATTTGTAGTTGTGGTTTGTGTTCCCAATGTGTGACTTAACAAACTGAATGCAGCTTGATAACTCCCCTGTTTTTGCAAACTCAAAAACTGAATGCAGCTTGATAACTCCCCTGTTTTTGCAAACTCAAGCAGACAGGATAAAAAGGATATTTGCTGCACATGTGGTGACTTGATACACATCTGGCTGTGGGCACCATCCACACATGGATATTTTGCTGTACCTTGGTTACCAAACTTGAGCATCTTTGGGGAAGCATCCCGGGATGTCATCCTCTAATTGACTACCTTCAAGCCTTTTACTGACCTTGGCGTGCTCTTTTTTAAACCTGATTTGATATGGTCTTTCCAGAAAGAACACAGTCCAAATGTACCAGCAAGCTATCTGGGCAAGAAGATGCACCTTTCAGAATGTCCCTCATACACTGGTGTTATTTTTCCATCCATCAGCCCCTTGTGTGAGCAATTTTTCTTGCTGTTGCAGTGGAAGGCTTTTGTGGGGGGTTTAAATTGGTACTTGCGAAAGCACAATAAAGCACAAGGAGCAGCAGTGGCCTAGTGGTTAACAGCAGGTGCACTCTAATCTGGAGGAACCGGGTTTGATTCCCCGCTCTGCCAGCCTGAGCTGTGGAGGCTTCTCTGGGGAATTCAGATTAGCCTGTGCACTCCCACACACGCCGGCTGGGTGACCTTGGGCAAGGAGTTTGTCAGCCCCTTTGAATCTCCTCTAGGAGAGAAAGGCGGATATAAATCCAACTCTTCTTTTTCTTCTTAATGCTATACATTTTTTTAAAAGGCGTTGTAAAGCAATAGTGCCATCATATTATAGCACAATAAGTTTCTTTTTAAATGGCACTTGCTTTAACATAGTGGTGCTATAGTGCGAAGGTCACTTCTGGTGACATGGTAGTGAAAAATGCAGAGGAAGTGCAGCTGACAGGGAAAGGAGTATAGCCAGCTGGGTGACCTTGGGCTAGTCACAGCTTCTCAGAGCTCTCTCAGCCCCACCTACCTCACAGGGTGTTTGTTGTGAGGGGGGAAGGGCAAGGAGATAGTAATCCCCTTTGAGTCTCCTGCAGGAGAGAAAGGGGGGATATGAATCCAAACTCATCACGTCCCTGCGATCCTGCGATCCTCGTCCTGCGTCCTCGTCCTCGTCCCTGGAATCCTAGATCCTCGTCCTCTTCTTCTTCTTCTTCTTCTTCTTCTTCTTCTTCTTCTTCTTCTTCTCAGATTAGCCTGTGCACTCCCACACACGCCAGCTGGGTGACCTTGGGCTAGTCACAGCTTCTCGGAGCTCTCTCAGCCCCACCGACCTCACAGGGTGTTTGTTGTGAGGGGGGAAGGGCAAGGAGATTGTAAGCCCCTTTGAATCTCTAGGAGAGCAGGATATAAATCCAACTCTTTTCTTCTTAATGCTATACATTTTTTTTGGGCAAGGTTGTAAAGCAATAGTGCCACTCATATTATAGCACAATAAGTTTCCTTTTTAAATGGCACTTGCTTTTAAGACATAGTGGTGCTAGAGAAAAGCAGCTGGGGTCACTTCTGGTGACATGGTAGTGAAAAAATGCAGAGGGAAGTGCAGCTGACAGGGAAAGGAGTATAGCCACAAGGGTGAATCAGCTAGTCACAGCTTCTCAGAGCTCTCCTAGCCTCTACCCCCCCACCTCACAGGGTGTTTGGTTGTGAGGGGGTCCGAGTGAGATTGTCAGTAACTTCTTTTAGTCTCCCCTGTAGGAGAGAAAGGGGGGATATCCAGTCCCATCCTGCCTCCCTCGCCCTCGTCTGTCTCCGGCTCCCTCGCCCCTCCGGCCCCCCCTCACCTCGGGCCCCTCCCTCTCCTCCTTCTTCTCTCTTCTTCTCTCTTTCTCTTCTTCTTCTTCTTCTTGCTTCTTCTTCTTAGCTTCTTCTTCTTCTTCTTCTTCTTCTTGTGTGGATTCATTCCTTTGCTAAAGTATTGTAGCACTTCCTGTGCAGATGCAAACCATCAGTCCCATTTGGGGTACAAGCTATGGTGGTTTGTGTTAGTCTTCACACGTGCAGAATAATGCACTTTCAGTCCACTTCCAATGCACTTTGCAGCTCTGCAGAATAGCAAAATCCACATGCAAACAATTGTGAAAGTGGACTGAAAGTGTATTATTCTGCATGTGCGGAAAGGGCCTCTTACCTTCAAATGGTAATTATGAGAGTGTAATACTACTCTGAACTGTAATAACTCTTTCTACAACATGCCTTTTCTTGAACCAGTGGAAGCCTGGTTTGAAGTTTAGAATCCAGAATGCTTCATATCCTGGCTAAATTGGCCAGGGATCCTGGAAGGTTTTTTGCCATCTTCTGGGCAGGGGTCACTGGGTGTGTGCGTGTGCATGGGGTGTTGGTTGTGAATTCCTGCATTGTGCAGGGGGTTGGACTAGATGATCCTAAAGGTGCCTTCCAACTTTATGTTTCTATCTTACCATATAGTTGAGCAGCGTGTTACCAACGATGAACCAGAAAAAGCAAGAGCTGCTGGAAAGTGTAGTCATTGGCCATCTGGGAGGGCCCAGATTCTAGCTTCTTCCGAAGAGGCAAGGACTACACCTCCCATTAGCCCTTGCTGTAGCCCCCCCCCCCCCAATAGTGTGCTTCTCCCTACCAGGGCTAGATCCCTGTGGTGAACTTTGAAGAACTTCCTGCCTGGGAACGTGGGACAAACTCGGTCAAGCTGCAGTTGAGCTGGAAGAGCCCATTTGCAGAGTTAGGGGAGTCTGTCTGTGTGTTGGGGGGAGCGGGAATCTGTAAGCAAGCTTTTTGAATTGAATAATTAGGCTCAGTTTTTTGTCATCTGTGGTAAATTGTGGGGCCAAGTGGGGAGAAAAGGCAGGAGCAGTTGACCCCCTCGGTGGGCACTGTTCACCCACCAACAGTTTTCTAGAGCCCGTTGTATTTGTTCGTACAATGGGCTTTACTGCTACTGGTTCTATATCTGTGGCAGGACCTGTGTAGTCAAGTTGCCTGCCACAGCATCCCCTTGTCAACCTGAGATAAGGATATTTTCATGCAAATTCTGTCATGCTTCCCCGCTGTTCTCAGCCATGCAGCTCTTTTGCCAATCCTTGCCAGCAGTGGCAGCATCTCCTGTATATCCCAGCCATTTGTTTATTAGTGATCTGTCAAGGATGCTTGGGGGGGGGGGCAATTTGGGGGTAAGAGCCAGCTGAAATGGAAGGAAGCTGCCAATGGCATTTGTCCTAGCAAGTCAGGCTAGGGAGGCCTGCACCCGGCCACATGGCCACCCTCCTACTGTCACCCATAGCGATGCCCTGCTCTGCAAAAAAGCCACTGAAATGTAATTCATTAATTCTGGGGCCATCACGGCAAATTTAAAGGCTCTCTCTCTCTCTCTCTCTCTCTCTCTCTCTCTCTCTCTCTCTCTCTCTCTCTCTCTCTCTCTCTCTCTCTCTCTTTTCCCCTGGCAGATGTTCAAATAGCAAATGAATGAATTGGATCCAACCCAGGAAGCGATCATAGTGCTTGATCCATACCCCTGGGGCAAGAAGAAGTTCAGTGCAACTTAAGAAGTATCAAATGCAAAGCAGAAAGTCCATTTCCACACAGTACCTAATCAGACAGTGGAACTCACCACCACAGGAACAAGTTGATGCAGATTTGCTAACTAAAGCTAAATACAGGGATGCTGAACTCGTTTGTTATGAGTTCAGCATGTTATTTGTCATCTATCAATCATCTATCAATCATCCATCCATCCATCCATCCATCCATCCATCCATCTTCCATCCATCCATCCATCCATCCATCCATCCATCCATCCATCCATCCATCCATCCATCTTCCATCCATCCATCTTCCATCCATCCATCCATCCATCCATCCATCCATCCATCTTCCATCCATCTTCCATCCATCCATCCATCCATCCATCCATCCATCCATCCATCCATCCATCCATCCATCCATCCATCCATCCATCCATCCATCCATCCATCCATCCATCCATCCATCCATCCATCCATCCATCCATCCATCCATCCATCCATCCATCCATCCAGCTATCTAGCTATCTATTTACTTATAAATGTAGCTTGGCCAGGCTGGGCTGGAGGAGGGGAGTGGCTGCCTTGGCTACTGAGTCCCCAGCGGGCTTACCAGCCCAGATCAGCACAGGGGCTGGTGGGCTGCCTCAGCTGGTGATCCTGTATTCGCCTCGCCAGCCCAGATTGGCCCTGTGTGTGTGGAAGGGTGGCTACCTCGGTTGGCAAACCCACAGTGAGCTCACTAGCCCAGAACGACACCGGGGAAGGTGGTCAGCACTTGGCTGGGGGGCTGCTGCAACTGGCTGCATCCAAATATGAGAGACGGTGGCTGCTCTGATCAGCACCAGTAGCAGGGGGGGGGGGGGGGGGCTAAGGACCTCAGCTAGGTCAGTAGCTATCAGATTCACTAGCCCAGAATGGCACTGGTGAAGATGGCCAGCACTGGTGTGTGTGGGCGGGTGTAGTGGGTGACTGCTCTCAGCTGGTGAGCTCCAGTCACAGTCCAGCCCTATAGCCCAAATCATCACTGGGGGGCTTGCTAGGAAAAATCAGGGGCGGGGTGGGGTGCCCACTGGACTTGGAGGGTCTGGCCAGTGATCTGCCTGACTAGGGATTGTGGGAGTATGGCGGGTGACTGCGTCAGCTGACTTGCAGACCTGATCAGCCCTCTCAAGGGGTTGGATCCAGCCCCAGGCCATACGTCTGAGATCTCTGGTTTAGATCCTCTAAATAAACCCACCCGCTCACTAAAATGACTAAATAACCATTAAATCTATCTATCTATCTATCTATCTATCTATCTATCTATCTATCTATCTATCTATCTATCTATCTATCTATCTATCTATCTATCTATCTATCTATCTATCATCCATCTATCTATCTATCTATCTATCTATCATCTATCATCCATCTATCTATCTATCTATCTATCTATCTATCTATCTATCTATCTATCTATCTATCATTCATTCATTCATTCATTCATTCATTCATTCATTCATTCATTCAAATTTATATACCGCCCTCCCCTGAAGGGCTCAGGGCAGTGTCCAACAGCATTCATAACATTAAAATCAATTAAAACAGTTCCTACACATAATTAAAAGAACCATATATAGTGCCAGACGGCTTCAAACTCCCACCCCTCCCCCTTTCTTGCACCCACTGGAGGCCAGATGTTCACTATATAGTGGGATATCGATATTATCCTGGCTGGCCAAATGCCTGGTGGAACAGGTCCGTTTTACAGGTCCTGCGGAACTCTGTATGTCCCGCACGGCCCTGATCTCTCCTGGGAGCCTGTTCCACCAAGTAGCAGCCAGGACTGTAAAAGTCTTGGCTCTTGTAGAGGCCAGCTGGACTGCTTTGGGGGGGGGGGCGAGGATCGCCAGCAGGTCTGTCCCCGAAGAGCGGAGGGGCCTAGAGGGGCGATACAGGGAGAGACGGTCCCTTTGATACATCTTAGGGCAGTGGTGGCGAACCTTTGGCACTCCAGATGTTATGGACTACAATTGGCCATGCTGGTAGGGGCTGATGGGAATTGTAGTCCATAACATCTGGAGTGCCAAAGGTT
>NC_059427.1:147243699-147310379 GCF_021028975.2 Sphaerodactylus townsendi | reverse complement strand
AGTTCCAAGTTCAGAAGTATGAGATGCTTCAGTCAGAAGGAATCCCACAGCGATCTACCTGGTAAAAAGACTGGTCTAGGAGAATCATTGAATGCATCAAGCTTGCTACCGGGCAGCTTAGATCACAATCAGAAAACTTTACCACATTTCCTGCTCCCTTACAGTAACCTCCAGAAGAATTTAGGTCAGCGTTTCTTCATTTCCAGTCATCTGAGCAGACAAAGAAATTGTATTGTCAAAGGCTTTCATGGCCGCAATCACTAGGATGTTGTGGGTTTTCCAGGTTGTGTGGCTGTGTTGCGGTAGCATTTTCTCCTGACATTTCGCCTGCATCTGTGGCTGGCATCTTTAGAGGATGAAATTATCTGACATTCCACAATACCTAATGCCACTTATGAGCTCTGTAAGAAGGGAAAAGTCTTTCCTAGCTGGGGAGAGAGGGGGCTGTAAGACAGAACCCACAGTACTGACATTAGTAACTGGACGGTGTCACTTGGGCTGTGGTTCCTAGAATAACATCATCTTCCCCACAATGTTCCAAAAGGGATCCCACATTTGCGGTCCTGAGAAGACTGCCAGCAGTGCCCCAGAGCAATTAATACCCCAAGAATTTGAAAGGTTATGAGGTTTCCCGTTAAAGTCGTCTCCCCTTCCCCATTAAATCGATATATGTATCAATCGAATCCTATTTCTGGATAACACAGTTGACTGAAGTAGAAAACCATTGGGGAGCAGCAGACGGGACCAGCTTTCCTTTGGTGCCTTTTCTTTAAAGAATCTGCCTCAACACTTAGCAACCAAATCCCTGTTTTTTAAATTTCCTAAAGGCTGTTTCCGCACAGTGGCAGAAACACACCTCCACCGGCGTAAATTATGCCGGTGGAGGCTCGGGAATGCTTGCACGGTAGCGTGTGAGCAGCCCCAAAGATCTGCCGAACTGAGAGGCGGCTCCGTGTTCGGAGGGCAGCGTGGGCATGTTTCTCCAGGGGTCGGAGGGCAGCGTGGGCATGTTTCTCCAGCCCTCCAGAGAAGCACTGGACGGGAAGGTCAGTGGAGGCGATGGGAAAAGAGGCACCTTCCCGCTGATGCTGTTCGCACCGCACCAGTGGGAAGACGCCACTGTTCAAAAACCTCGCTCAATGAGCGAGGTTTGAAAGCGGCGCCTTTACACTGTTCGCAGCCAGCCAGGACGGCACTGCTCTGAGCAAACAGCACCCGAGGGACCAGTGTTTTCACTGTCCCAAGGGCGCTGTTATTCGCCCGTGCAGAAACAGCCTTAGACACACACACAAACGCCATGATATCGTATCTTCATCAAATCATGTAGAGCACAGTATCTCTTTCCTGCTTTTGTCATGACAGCCAAACTATTTTTTAAGAAGGGGAATACTATTCCACATATTAGGCATTTATTATGGCAATCTTCCAAAAGCTGGGCTACTACAGGGATCCATGATGACTGAACTGGTGATCTGGAAGTCAATCTTCTGCCCCAGAAATCAAATTAGACACCACATCTTCCTCTGCTGCTATTCTCAGTCATCTTTGGTTATTCAAATGAGCCAAGGAACACATAGGCTCCTGCAAGCTTCTCTGACGGCAAAAGGAAGGACCAGCCCACATCTTTTGATCAGGATCAGCCCACATCTTTTGATCACTAGAAAGGCAGTGCCAGGAGCGTACCGCGCACGGGAACCTGTGGTGTCACATGTACTCGGGCGCTCGCCATCTAATCACATGAGGGGGCTCCAGGTGCCAGCCAGGTCCTTGCATCCGGCCTCTCCTGTGGCATGGCACCCAGCAGCTCCCTCTGCATCCGGGCCGTGCTCACCAGCTTCAGGCGGTAGACCTGGGCACCATTGCCAACCTGGTGCTCCTCTGTGACATTGGAAGACAGCTCAATCTCTTTCTCCCCCTCCCCCCCGTATCTAGGGAAAATGGAACCCGGAGGAGGGAGGGGCACTCAGATTTTGCCCCTGGCTCCATTTTTCCTAGATACGCCTCTGGGCAGTGCTGGAGATTGTGGTAGCCATGTGGACCAAAGCTACATGGAACAGGGGAAGTAGCGCAAAGAGGGCTTGAGTGAGATCAAGCAAGAAAGGTGAGCGTGAGTATGTGTACAGCATACTCAAACACAGAAGATGTTGGCATGAGTATACAAGGGGAAAACAATATTAGTGTTGTCAAAATCCATAGGAGAAACACAACAGTTGTGTATGAGAGAGAAATTATACATCCGCTCCCCATCCTTTCTCCATAGAACAGGGGTAGGGAACCTGCTGCTCGAAAGCCGCATGCGGCTCTTCTGCCCTTGCACTGCGGCTCCACGAGCCGAGCCGCCAGCCCCATCCTTGCCCGCCCTGCAGGCAGCAGGGCAAGCGCACCAATTGCCCGTGGCCGGCTGGGCCGCGTTGCGAGTTTCCCCTCTCACCCGCCCTGTTCGAGCGGGGCAGGTGCTTTCCCGGTGGCTGGTGAGGCCGAGCCACCGGCTACATCCTTGCCCGCCCTGCAGGCAGCAGGGCAAGCGCACCAATTGCCCGCAGCCGGCTGGGCCGCGCCGCGGGCTTCCCCTCTCGCCCGCCCCGTTCGAGCGGGGCGGGTGCTTTCCCGGCGGCCGGCAAGGCCAAGCCGCTGGCTTCATCCTTGCCCGCCCTGCAGGCAGCAGGGTGGGTGCACCAATTGCCCAGCTTCCCCTCTCGCCTGCCCCGTTGGAGCGGCGATGCGGAGCCGCTGGCCCCATCCTTGCCCGCCCTGCAGGTAGCAGGGCGGACGCATCCATGCGCTTCTCAGAATGAGCGGGTAAAAAAACCCAATATATACAGTGTTATCTTTATTTTAAATGTCAAAAATAATTTGCGGCTCCAAGTGTTTTCTTTTCCCGTGGAAAACGGGTCCAAATGGCTCTTTGAGTGTTAAAGGTTCCCTACCCCTGCCATAGAAGATATGGGAACCTCCCCCTTAATTCTTTTCAGACTACTAAACAAAACATACAACATCCTGTTCCAGCAGTCCCTGATGTGTCAAAGGAAAATGGGGCAAGAAAGCCTTATGAACATTATTTACCAAGTATGTGAGCATCTCCCCTTTGTACGCATGAGAGGCTACAAATGAGTTACCAGAATAAACATAGGGACAAATCTTTGCTACTGCGAAATAGGTGCTACATCATAATTCAGCATATCTGGCTTTGAGCTCACCAAGCAGAGCCCAGCAAGATCACATAGCATGAGTTTTGGCAGGGCTGATCTTGGGGGAGATGCAGCTCCCTTTGCCAACAGCAACAGAGAAGGATACAAAGAAGAGCATGACTTGGTGGTGGTTGACAGCACCGATGAGCCCCACGATGGCGATGAGAAGCAGGAAGAAGCCCACAGCAAGGACCCCTCCAATGATGTGGATGCTGGAGACAATGCCGAAGCCTTTCCCCCAGGCAGCCACGCCAATCAGCAGGAGCCCGACTAGCTGGAAGGCAAGGAGGATTGGGGGTAGAAAATGGAAGAGTCAGAGGCATAGGTGGTAAACAGGGTCTGCAGTTCCAGTATTTCCCTCCTATGTGACCCACTGCATTAACAAGCATCTCCAACCACCATAAGTTGAGGAGCGACTTGTCTGGTTCACTGGAGCGACAGGAGTCCAAGAATACGGTTCAGTCCATAAACTGGCACAACAGGCTTAACCTTTCTCAAGGCAACATCGATGGAACTCTGTGTAAGATTGCAGCTGCCTTGCTCCACAGATTGGCAGATGAGGTTTACCTTCATTTAAGTCTGGATATTATTTGACGGCATCTTGTGCATCAAGCAAACCTACAAGGTTTCCCCTGCTCCGCCAGGAAGTATAAAAAAAAGGGGCATCAGTTAAAGGGAACCCCCCCCCCCTTTGCATGTAATGCACATCTAACAAAAGGAAAGCAAATGCTATATTTGATTAGGGCAGTGGTTCTCAACCTGGGGGTCCGGGACCCCTTTGGGGGTCGAATGACCCTTTCATAGGGGTCACCTAAGACTCTCTGCATCAGTGTTCTCCATCTGTAAAATGGATAAATGTTAGGGTTGGGGGTCACCACAGCATGAGGAATTGTATTAAAGGGTCGCAGCATTAGGAAGGTTGAGAACCACTGGATTAGGGAGATATTCCAGGGCCTGCGTAACTTTTATAAACTTTGGAAGACTTTCTTGTGATTTAGAACCCTTCCTACTCTCCCCTATCTGTTCTCAGTAACATCAGAATTCATAACCTGCTAGCTGGGGGTGTTTTAATTATCTGAAAAAATGACCCATTCACGCCTTTGCTCAAGCAGGCCTCTGCCTAGGTTTCAGCGGGCTTCTCTTGCTCTAACCCCAAGGCATATTCCTTACACAAGACAAAATGTACATTAGCATTTCCTGTTTCCAGTCTGAGATCCAAGTTCCTATTTAGAATACAAACAGCCCTGCAGTTTAAGACACGAACGCTGTAATTTTAGAAGATCAGAAAAGGACATCAAGTCTCTCAACTCCAGCTGTGGCATTTCCACCTCCTGGCTGGGAGTGTCTCCTTACAAACTGCAAAGGTTAACAAGGTTCAGAAGCACAAACAAGTCATTGCAGAACACAATTTTTTTTTTAAGGTGACAAAAAGCAGACTCCCGTGTGTTTGCCCGTTGGCGACTGCCCTGATGTACTTTCAGCCTGCAATGGAACTTGTACGTCCAGGGTTATTTTTAAGCAACCATCGCTTGTGGTTCGGTAAGTATTTCACACAGATCAATTCAGGCAAAAAAATATATATATCTAAAAATGCATATAACATTTATTTATTTGTAAAAGTTATTTTGATTCTGCCTTTCCTCTAAGTCGCAAGGAGGGGATACAAAATATTGGGTCGGGACCAGCGGTTCTCAACCTGTGGGTCGCGACCCCTTTGGGGGTCGACCGACCCTTTCACAGGGGTCGCCTAAGACTCTGTGTCAGTGTTCTCCATCTGTAAAATGGATAAATGTTAGGGTTGGGGGTCACCACAACATGAGGAACTGTATTAAAGCAGTGATGGCGAACCTATGGCACGGGTGCCAGAGGTGGCACTCAGAGCCCTCTCTGTGGGCACGCCCAGAGTGCCCTCCCCATCTAGGCTGACCTGGGCCGCTGGGCTCGATTATTAGCATTAAACCTAAGACCTAGTTTTGTTAAACCCCACTGATTTTCATGCAAAGAACTAAAGCACGATCCTTTACCTGGGAGTAAGCTCAGTTGCTGGCAATGGGGCTTGCTTCTGAGTAAATCCTCCTAGGGTCGTGACTCACCCATTGGAAGAGTTGCACGGTTGCTTCAAAGCAAAGCCATCAACTACCACCAAACTTACTCCTGAGTAACGCACGCCTCGGAGCCAACTGTTATTTCTAAACGAAAACCTCAGTATTCAGGTTAAATTGCCGCGTTGGCACTTTGTGATAAATCAGTGGGTTTTGGGTTGCAATTTGGGCACTCGGTCTTGAAAAGGTTCGCCATCACTGTATTAAAGGGTTGCGACATTAGGAAGGTTGAGAACCACTTGCCTCGACACTAACACATCATTTATACAGCAAACAGTTTCAATTTGAGCTACTCAAACCGACACTTGTAATGAATTTTTGACACCAGATGATGGCTTGGATCTCACAGAAGATCTCTGGTAACGGAAGAGATTTTCATCGGTGAAAAAGGACCTCCTTCCCTGTTCCTGCTGCAGCCCAAAATATGCTCCCAGAAATGTTGCCCCTGGGGGGCAAGGGATCCCAGGCACAGAAGGAGGGGGGCAAGAGGTCTGCCTTGGAGTGGGGGAGGAATAACCAAAAATCACCCCACACAGACACACACATACACTCCCAGGAAAAATGTAGTCCAAGAAACGCTTGCCATTTTAAAACCACCCTATGGAAAAGTTTTATCTGCACGCCCTTCTCAACCCTAGGTATCCCTAGACCAGGGGTCTGCAACCTGCGGCTCTCCAGATGTTCATGAACTACAATTCCCATCAGCCCCTGCCAGCATGGCCAAGGGGCTGATAGGAATTGTAGTTCATGAACATCTGGAGAGCCGCAGGTTGCAGACCCCTGCCCTAGACCATATGCTTCTAAGTTGTACGGAGTTCTTAAAACTTAGACAGGAGATTACCCCCCACCCCCCACCCCGCCATAAGTAATGATTTGACCTCTCTAACTGCTGAGGCTATTAGGCTACTGAGAAGCAAAGGGGGATGGGTTACACACAAAGTTGTTAGATTTTTGGTTGCCATTAAGTGATCTTCAGTGTATACTCTAAAATATCCTAATTTGGGCATGCTTGCATTGGCCACCTACCTGCATCTCCTGTTACATTTTTAACAGTATTAAAACTATTCAAAGTTGCCTTGAGCCTATGGGGTAACAAAAGTTAAATCAAGGTAGACAAGCCATAGCAAGCAACATCTCATCGGCCTGAAGTGAAGATACCAGAAGACATTCCACACCCACACATATCATCCATTGCAAGGAAAAACAGTCGCTTTCTGGTTCAGCCTTCCATGTCTCCAGCCCTTCCAAGAACACTAGTTTGTTTGAAGTAGACACAAACTTTTAACAAATAGTCCACCTTTGGAATTCTGCTTTACAGGCGCCAGGGATCTCTAGGATGATAACAGCTAGCTAAAGCAAGTTCTTTCTAGATGCCTACTTATCTGAAAACCTTAGAGGATAACAAGGTTGCAAAAACTAAGGAGAAATGTTGGCATGCCAAAACAACATGGATAACAGCTATTTGTCTGTTCAAGACTTTGGAGTTTAGCAGCAGCCCTGTTGGCGATTGATGTTTCGTTGGATGTAATGAAAAATACAGAAAAGTGGTTTTTCAGCCAAACAGGATGTGATGGTGTCTGTGTCCACCATGGGGATGCCAGCATGGTGTAGTGGTTAAGAGCAGGTGTACTTTAAACTGGAGAACCGGGTTTGATTACCCGCTCTGCCACTTGAGCTGTGGTTGCTTATCTGGGGAACCAGATTAGCTTGTGCACTCCAATACATGCCAGCTGGGTGACCTTGGAGTCACAGTTCTTCAGAGCTCTCTCAGCCCCGCCTACCTCACAGGGTGTTTGTTGTGGGGCGGGGAGAAGGGAAAGGAGATTGTAAGCTCCTTTGAGTCTTCTGCAGGAGAAAAGGGGGGGGATATAAATCCAAACTCTTCAAATTCTTCTAAAATGGCTAGTTTAGAAATGGTGGGAGTTTTCACCAAACCGCCGGCCCAATCGAGCCCAAGTCCTCTCCCCGTTTTTAAAAGATTATTTTGGCTTCAAAGAGGTGGCAGCATCCCCAAGGTGGACAGAAGGATGCTGTGATGTCTAGTTTGGTCCTTAGACAGCGATATTTCTAGCGGTTGTTCTATCACTTAATCAAATAGCCACTGAAAGTGCCCCCCCCTTCCCTCCCTATCTTATGTACAGGGTCCACTACCACCCGTAGGACCCACCCTTTTTTCTCTCCCCTCTTGGGAGGGTCTAAGAGGGATCTAGCAGGCTTTGTTATATTGCAATATTGTATTATGTATGAATTGCTGCTTTTAACTTTTGTATTTAGTGGTTAAATGATATTTGATTTTATGTTTTTTGTACTGAATTTTATGTTGTTCACCGCCCAGAGCCCTTTGGGGGTTGGGCGGTATATAAGCCTAAAAAATAAATAAAATAAATAAATAAAATAAATACACAATCAAACTACAATCATTCAGAGGCAGAAAAAGATTCCACAGTTCAACCTAGAACTATTCACACTGGCAACATAATTGCATTTTAAATGGTTTCTAAAATATCCCCCAACAGTCATAACAAGAGGTTCTCTCAATGTCAAGTGAGTTATTTACATTATTTGCATGTCACTCTTTCTCACAAGCTGTTCCTGACATTTCATCCCATCATAAAGCGACTGAGAAACTGAAGAAGTGAAAGGGTAGTGCTATGCAAATTCAAACGGGCTTGGATCACAATCGCTGGGGTCACCATGATTAGGAAATCGATTCAGCCTATATAAAGACAAGAAGAGCCATGCTTGACTATTTACTCCAACTTCCATACAGTGAGGAACTGACTGCCTTGAAGGGCCAACAAACAAAACTCAGCAGCTGCAGCTATCCCCTAGGGGAAAAAGGAGATGCCATCTTGCTTTCCTTTCCACTAGCAATATGGCACAAGCACCTCCATCCAGAGGCATACCAGGGGAAAATGGTGCCCGGAGACATCCATTCTCCGGGCACCCCCTGCTACGCCTGGGGCGGAGCCCACCCCCGAGCCCCGTCCCCTCCCAGCTGCCCCTTCTGCCCTCCGCTCTGAGGAGGACAGAAGCAACTGGAAGGCTCCGTGCTGGGGCCTTTGCTTTTATAAGCTCGGAGGCAGCAGCCAGGAGGGGGGCAAGGCTTGGGGGGATCCTCTGGCTTCCTTGGCCCTGCCCATGTCGATGACGACATGGGTGGGGCCACGAACGCCAGAAGACGACAAGTCAGCAGGACTTCCTGCTGCCTTGTCGTCTTACTGGTCACGTGGGGGGCTGATTTTGCGCCCCCCACATGACCAGATCATTGGCGCCCGGGGACAGAGGTCACCCCCTGTCCATAGGCAAATACGCCACTGCCTCCATCTATACCAGTGATGGCGAACCTTTTCGAGACTGAGTGCCCAAATTGCAACCCCAAACCCACTTGTTTATCGCAAAGTGCCAACATGGCAATTTAACCTGAATACTGAGGTTTTAGTTTAGAAAAAAACAGTTGGCTTCGAGGCATGTGTTACTCAGGAGTAAGCTTAGTGGTAGTCGGTGGCTCTGCTTTGAAGCAACCGTGCAACTCTTCCAACGGGTGAATCATGACCCTAGGAGAGTTTACTCAGAAGCAAACCCCATTGCCAGCAACTGAGCTTACTCCCAGGTAAAGGATCACGCTTTAGTTCTTCGTGTGAAAATCAGTGGGGTTTAACAGCGCTTAACAGGATTACCTACACTGCTTCCCCAAAACTAGGTCTTAGGTTTAATGCTAATAATCGAGCCCAGTGGCCCAGGCCAGCCTAGATGGGGGGGGGGGGCTCTGTTTGCACGTGCCCACAGAGAGGGCTCTGAGTGCCACCTCTGGCACCCGTGCCACAGGTTCGCCACCACTGATCTATACTCTGTCAGATAAAGATGTCAGTATGGTCAGTTGTGGCGCAACAGTTAAGGAAATTGTATGCTTCTGCTTTGGAACACAGTCTTGAACAAATATGAGAATTGTCATTCAATACTACCTGCTGCCTTTGTCAAAACTATTATTTTATGCCTTACTGAACATGGTACTTTGATACAAGACCATTTATAGTTCATTGAACAACTATCATCAAACCTTTATGGGGGGGAGCAAGACTAGGTAGGCACTAGGACCCAGGCAGAGCATTCTGCGACCAAGAAGGTCCGGCATGGTGAGTTCTGTGGCAGAGGAATATACAATCTACTAACATCTTTTCGTGAGACAGAGTATAACTCCTAAACTTCCCTTTCAAGTTGTGTTCACGAATGTCAGTCAAGCAGATTCTACCCTACAAGTGTATAGCAAATGATGCAGAGTAACTAGATCAGGGGTAGGGAACCTGCGGCTCGAGCGCCGCATGCGGCTCTTCTGCCCTTGCACTGCGGCTCCACGAGCCGAGCCGCTGGTCCCATCCTTGCCCGCCCTGCAGGCAGCAGGGAGGGCGCACCAACTGCCCGTGGCCGGCTGGGCCGTGCCGCGGGCTTCCCCTCTCGCCTGCCCCGTTGGAGTGGGGCACGTGCTTTCCCAGCGGCCGGTGAGGCCGAGCCACTGGCCGCATCCTTTCCCGCCCTGCAGGCAGCAGGCCGGACGCATCCATGCGCTTCTCAGAATGAGTGGAGTAAAAGGTAAAACCCCCAATATATACAGTGTTATCTTTATTTTAAATGTCAAAAATTATTTGCGGCTCCAAGTGTTTTCTTTTCCCGTGGAAAACGGGTCCAAATGGCTCTTTGAGTGTTAAAGGTTCCCTACCCCTGAACTAGATATACCAGAGCTGATACAACCATTTCATGTCAGAACAAAGCGTTTTCCTGGATTCCTCTCTTGTTTCTGCAGCCCCTTTCAGCCCCTGTAAAGTGCATTCCCAGGGCTTCAGGACACACACAGAGGAGCAGCCACATGAGCTGTGGAGACTAGTATGAAGGGCAAGGGGATGAAATCACACACACCTCCTTCCTCTTCCGCAGCTCCGCTAAAGAAAGGGATCCATTTCATCCGCTTGCGCCGCTTCCCTCCAGTCAACTGACCAGCTCAGCTGTTCCTCAGCTAGAGTCCCACAATTCTGGGAACGACCTTTCTAAGCGTCAGAAGGGGCTGCAGGAAACTAGATGAACATGGGAAAACCCCGTGCACCTTCGATGCTAGATTTGTGCCACCAGACCTTGAACTGCCTGGCCAAGATCTTCTGCCAACGACCAAAGGAGCTACTTCTCATTATTCAAGGCTATCCATAAGAAGTGCTGTTAGCTGCAAGTTTGTCTGAGGAATATGAAATTAAGATTATCCAATGCAGAATCTGGCCTACTCTGTATTCTTCCTGGTCATTCATCTGCCTCGGGGCTTTTGTCTTCCCTCAGCACTTGAACATTGTAGAGCCAAGCAGCCCTTAACTCATCCTAAGCTCCATCTTCAAAATCAGTATGGATGCCTAGCGAATGCCAGCCTGTTCTTTATGAACCTTGTCCAAGACACTCCACCTTACTTCTTTTTTTTGGACAGGAAGCCCTGCTTTCCTCTGCCTTGAAGGAGTCTTAGAGCAGCATACAATCACCTTCCTTTCCCCTCCACACAATAGACACCTCATAGGTAGGGAGGGCTGAGAGAGTTCTCAAGAACTGTGACTAGCCCAAGGTCACCCAGCAGGTTTCATGCGGAAGTGTGGGGAAACAAACCTGGCTCACCAGAGTCCACCACTCTTAACCATTATACCACATGGGCTCTCCATTTGTTGGAGCCTGGCGCTGCCCTTCCCTTAGGCAGGGGTGTCCAACTCTGGTGCTTCAGATGTTCATGGACTACAATTCTTATCAGCCCCTGCTGGCATGGCCAATTGGACATACATGCCTTAGAGGTTCAGATCTCCTGCCTTTCTACCATCAGATAAAGACCCATTTATCTCCTCAAGCTTTTAAGGCACGATTGTTCTGCTCTGCTTTCTTTCACTCTCCACTCAGTAATTTAATTATTACTTATTAAGCCTTCTAACAAAAAGCTTTGCTGCTCGTTTTGCTGGTTTTAAATATTTGCAATTTGTTGTACTTGTAATTTGTAATTGCTAATTTCCTGTTGTTTCAGGATTTTAATCGAACTTGTTTTTCATTATGTTTTCATTGTTTTCATATACTGTTCATCCTCCTGGAAACTAGTTCTCCGGTTGAGGGGGTAGGTCACAAAAACTAATTCACCACCAGCTAAGTTGTATTTCTTGAGACATGTTGCCATCAAGTCACAGTTGACCAGTGGTGACCCTGTCGGATTTCCAAGACAAGAGACTTTTGGAGATGGCTCGTCATTGCCTGCCTTTGCTTGGGCTGAGGGAGTTCTGAGAGAACTGTGACCGACCCAAGGTCACCCAGCAGGCTTCATGTGCAGGAGCGGAGAATCAAACCCGGTTCTGCAGATTAGAATTTGCCACTCTAAACCACTACAACACACTGGCTCTTGAATGCTGACATATAAAAATTTTCTCATGATTTGAGTAAAGCTGTGAAGTACTTCCTTGCTCTTAAAGGCGCTTGACTTGATGCTCATGCGAAAAACCATAGAAAAGTCAAAGTTTGCATGTTTTGGGGTTTACTCAAGATGTAGAAATATTTTGACTTCAGTTTCTGGTAATACCATGACTAAGAAACTGGGTAAATAACTGTCCATTTGGAGGGTATGGTCATGACTCCATAGCAAAAAGAGGATGCAAAAAGTCAGAGATCCTCAAACTTCCAGGCAGCCTAAGGGCAGAGTCTCATGGCAACACAGTGATAAAGACAAAGCAGTTTGTGAGATCCTTAAGAAGCCACAAGCTTTTTTGTGGGGAGGGGGTGGAAACAGACTAAGGCTCATTCCGCACATGCAGAATAATGCACTTTGAAACTGCTTTCAGTGCTCTTTGAAGCTGTGCGGAATGGCAAAATCCACTTGCAAACAGTTGTGAAAGTGGTTTGAAAACGCATTATTTTGCGTGTGCGGAAGGGGCCTAACATAGTTCTGGAATTGACCACTTTGGAAGGGATCCAATGGTTCCCCAAATAAGAATGTGTAGATGAAAACTCTGGCTGGTTCTAGGTAAAAAGAAAAAGATGGCAGGGCTGGCATTAAGCCATACAGCCACCTCCACCTGGATATGTAGCAACGATAAACAAGAGAGATCATAAGAGGATTGATCCCCTGCTGCAACACTTTTCTATGGAGCAGTACTTTTTTAAAACCTACTTCAGACAGCTGACACTGCAAGTTCGCATTCCTGGAGACCTACCGATTAAAAAAGAATACCCTTGAATGCAGCATTGTTTGTTTCCTTGGCCTTCCTTCCACTGAAAAGATCCTCTTCCCAAACTTTCTAGTCTCACCTCTGCTACCCATTGCACCCCCCAAAAAATACAAAGACCCACAGATATGCTCTGCGACCCACCTCTTCCGACAGCACCTGTTTTTTATTTTATGTATTTTATAGCGTCGTGTATAGATGTGCGTGTGGATTCGCCAGAGAGGTAGCCAGCCACGTTATGCATGTAGCTGCAAAGCAAAGCGGTGGTTATCTTAAAAAGCCGAACCAACGTGATTCCTTGTGCATCTGACGAAGCGTGTTTGTGCTGGAATGAATGACGTTAGTCTGAACTTCAGCATACACACAAAACGGGGTGGACGTTATTCCCTGCCTCTTTTACACACCACCTCATTATTACCAGAGATAGATGACTTCAGCCTTATCTCTCAGCCCCCTTTCATGGGGGTGGGGGGAAGGGCAGTTGAAATGATGTTACAGCAAGGTAACGGGTTCAAAATATTTAAGCCAAGAAGCTTAAGCCAACAAAGGAATATTTTATTTATGCCAACAACCGGGCAAACAGCATCAGGGGAACCACACAAGATGACAGCGTGTTCTTACTTTTATAGGTTACATCAGAATAGCAGTAAAAAGAATACACCCCAAAATTCATCATCATCAATTAGTCATACAGAAAGGTGGAGATTTCCCTTCTTCCCAAAAACAATTGAACTTTCTAAGACCCTTATTGGAAGGTGGGTACACCTGATCTTTTGACGCAAGATGAACTAGGACCTGTTCCTTTCCTATCTATTTTGCCTCTTGTTATTCTTCTTCTCAGAAAGAGAGCACCCTTAAACATCTTATCATACATGTTTTACTTCTTCTACTCTCACAAGAGAAGGGCAAAATTCAAAGGTGTCCAATTGATTAGGAACTGTAAGGCCTCAAAACAGTTGAATCTGCACATTTTATATATTCTGTACAAAGGGTATTCTGTTTAAACTATCAAGCTTGTCTAGTAACAGGAAAAGAATAGACTTTCAGGCCTGCATCTTTTCTTTGCTCAGCTTCATTATGGTTGCCAACTCCCCATTACAGAAAGAAAGTAATGGGGGCAAGAAGAAAACCTTTGCATATAACAAAGTATATCCTTTATATGCCTTCTGCTCCTACAATAATGGCCCAAAGACTAGCCCAGAATGACACAGGGCATCCCAAAGTATGTTTCAGGCACCCTTCTATGGCCCATCCCAGCCCCACCCCACGGAAAACATCTGGCCCTTCAGCCTGTGACCTGACCCTTGGCTGCCCCCAGCCCTCCCATTTGCACTCTCCCCGACCCCAGCCCCCTCCCAGCCCGCCCCCCCAGGAAAACATCTGCCCTTCCATACAACGACCCTGACCCTAAAACAGCTGCGCCCCACCCCTCCCCATTGCACTCTCCCAAGCCACCCAGCCCCCTCCCAGCCCGCCCCCCCAGGAAAACATCTGCCCTGGCATGAAGCTGCCCTGACCCTGACCCTAAAACAGCTGCGCCCCACCCCTCCCCATTGCACTCTCCCAAGCCACCCAGCCCCCTCCCAGCCCGCCCCCCCAGGAAAACATCTGCCCTTCCATACAACGACCCTGACCCTAAAACAGCTGCGCCCCAAACATCCCACTGCAAAACACTCTCCCGAGCCCCCCTGCCTGCTTCCACCCCTCCTTCCTCGCAGCCCCCCCATATTTACCCCACCCGGCATTCCTTACTAGGCCAGGGGTGTGGGGTGTGGGGTGGGGAGGAATGGCTTCTCGGCGCACTCACCACATACACGACGTTGAGGGCGCACAGCGCGTTGCGTGAGCAAGCGAAGCCCCCGCACACCATCTTCCCAGACTGACGCGCCCACGCCCCGAAGAAAATTAGGGGGGGGAAGGAAACCCCAAAAAGGGGTCACAGCCTCTGCGCCTGTCCCTTTAAATCTCAGCCCGCCGCCACCGCGCCTGCGCGCTACTGCTCTCGGCCGGCTAGACGCGTCCCCTCCTCCGCGTCGCTTCCGCGCCTACTCTTTCCGCTCACGGCGCATGCGCAGCTTCCCACGTGGGGTTTTCCGTTCTATCCGGTTACCGAAGCAAGAAGGGCAGGCGGGGTAGGAGGCGGAGCAAATGGGAGCTGAATTTGGGAGATATAGAGAGATATAGATACTCAACTTGTAGTCTTGTGACATCTTCAGGACCACAAAGTTTGTTTATTTATTTATTCATTCAAGTGGATTCAATCCAGCATATTCTTTTAAACTGTCAGTTTTACTCTTTTATACGTAGTATTTATATTACTCCGCTTCTTAAAACAAAACTTAGCCTACCTGCAACGCACATAGTATTTTATTTACTAAATGATCGGTCCCCTGAAATAACTTTTAAGGTTGCAACTTTCTTAGCAAAAGTAATAAACAACAAATGCTACCAAAAACCTGAGCATAGGTAGTTATATAAGTTATAAAAACACGAATACATATGTGATTTTTTTTACTGAAAAAAGATAACCGTGAGCCTATTTCCTGAATATAATGGATTTTTTAATGGTGTGACGCTCTCAAAACAATTATATCACGCTATATCCTGATGTTGTTTTGTATATAATATTTCATTACAACCTGGATATTAGACTATTTTTGTACTTATGTACAGAATTATTGTTTGTAGAGATTTTAACGTATGCCTAATAAAGGTTTTGTTGTTGTTGTTGTTATTTATTCATTCATTCATTCAAACAAACAAGCTTATATGCGCTTAGAGCGGCTTGCATTCAAGATTAAAATAAAATACATTAATAATTTCATCTTAGCAGAAACTTTATTGGGCCAGAACCTAGACATGTATTGGAGGAAATGTGCTGTAGTCTACAGACCTTTATACTGAAATTTTAAAAAAATGTTTCTTGTTCAAGGTTTTGCAAGATTCGTATTATTATTATTATTATTTTGCTGCAAGAAAGCAGCCATAGATGAAAATAAGAAACAGTTCACATGTTGTTGCTTTTCTGGTTGAAATTGTGTATAAGAGTGGGGTATATACTGGAATGGAAGACAAATAAAACTTTCCTTTTCATTGCAGCGCTTAAAATAATTGTATCACAAACACACACAAAGTTATTTGGGTCACTCACTGAGCCTGCTTCCCTATTGCAGTGATGACGAGGATGAGAAGAAAGTTAAATTAAATGGGATTTATGAAAGAGTTGTCACATCCAGGTTGGTGATTCCCAGAGATTGGGGGGGTGGAGCTTGCTGACAGAGGGGGTTGGGAAGGGATTTCAGCAAGGTAGGATGCCATCCAATCCATCCTCCAAAACAGATATGTTCCCCCAGGAAACTGATCTCTGGAAATCAGTTGTAATTCTGAAAGATCTCTACCCCATCTGGAGATTGGCAACCCCTGTAATTAAGCAAAGGCTTGGTGTTTGAAATTGTGAAAAAACTGGTTGAGAAGGAAGAATGCAAAGTGAAGGGTTTGGGCCAGGAAATTTGGGCAATGGTTTTAAGAGACTCTCTACACCAGGGGTCTTCAAACTATGGCCCTCCAGATGTTCATGGACTACAATTCCCATCAGCCCTGTCATTGGGCCATGCTGGGAATGTACTGAGTTCAGTGTAAGCCAGGGGTCCCCAAACTTTTTAAACAGGGGGCCAGTTCACTGTCCCTCAGACTGTTGGAGGGCCGGACTAAAAAAAACTATGAACAAATTCCTATGCACAAATGATTGTGAAATGTTTGATTTTGCCTTTCAGCCTTTCTGTCATGGTCTATTTTTAGAACAGTGACCAAAGTATGTCAAGTACAGGGTGGGCTCCAAATATTGTTGGGGAGGCTGTGGAATACCTTCCCCTGTAAAAAAAAAAGAAGCAGAACTTTCCCAATGAAGCATTCCATCTAACCCAGGATCAGGTATCTTCCTGGGTTCTTTCCTCCCTAGCAGCCAGCGGCAGCTTATTCTCGGCCAGCCTGGCTGATGCGAATTGGCGTGAGGCGGAACAGAAAGCCTGAGAGCAACACATGGAGTAGCCGAGAGGGAAGGGCGGAGCAGGCGTTGCCACATGTAAGGTTTCCAACTCTGGGTCAGAAAATGCATGGAGATTTGGGGGTGCCATCATGTAACTGCAATCAACAGCTGTTGGGGCCGGTTCCTCCTCTCCCTCGAGCCCCCACTGCACATGAATGAGCCATAGCCGCCATGCCTGGCGGGCCGGATAAATGCCTTCAGGGGGCCACATTTGACCCCCCGGGCCGTAGTTTGGGGACCCCTGGTGTAAGCCAACTGAGACCAGACATCCTTGGAGGCTGATGACCCAACAAGGCCCACACAGCCAATCCTTGACCCACTGCAGATCAGCATGGTCTCTCTGAAGAGCAGTGAGGATGTAAACAAAGGCACATCCTGGGCCTTTCATGGTGGGCCCCCCTCAACAAGGCCAATCAGAGGGGAGCTCCAAAGGCACCTCCATACTAGAGAGCTGTTTACAATATTTTTGGCATTTGATAAATTGCATAACTTGTTTTTAATTTGCCTCATGTATCATCGTTTTCATAACAGCTGGAGGCTTCAAAAGTAGCCAAGGCCTCTTTGGACATCTGAGTGACAAAGGACAGGTTGCCAAGCTTCCGGTGAAACCTGGAGAGCTTCCACAAGTATGTTACCTAGCTGATCTCCAGACTATAGCGATTGGTCCTGAAGAAAATGGGTGCTTTGGATGGGGGACTCTATGGCATTAGAAGTCTCTCTATGCCCTGAAGTCTCTTTATGCCCTGAAGTCTCTCTCCCCATCCCATCTCCTCAGTCTCCACCTCCAAATCTTTACAAATTTCCCAACTCCAAGTTGGTAACCCAACTTCTTTTTGGTGCAAGCACTAATTGCTCACTCACCAGAGCAGATGAACAAACAGCTGATTATGGCAGCTGTAGAAGCCGTAAATTGTTCCCATACCTACTCTTGGGGTGGTATTGGCTGTTCTTAGCGGCCATTGTTATTCATAGCTCACCTTCCCAAAAGCAACAGTGTCCACCATTGCATGCTCCCTACCTCTGAGTGGGAAACATAAGCCCATCACTCACCAAGTGCAGTAGTAACCCAACTTAAATTCTGAGCCTATTGATTTTATTAGAATTCTGTTGTTGTTGGTTTTAATATCATAAGAACTAGCCTGCTGGATCAGACCAGAGTCCTTCTATTGATCACCTCCAAAGGGTGATCAATACTGCACAAAGGATTATCGGCTGCCCTCTCCCCTCCTTGGAAGAAATCTATAATGCCCGAAGTCTAAATAAAGCCCAAAATATTCTAAGGGACCCGTCTCATCCAGCACACTCTCTTTTTAAACTGCTACCATCTGGCAGACGATACAGGACCCTCAGAACTAGGACAAAGAGGTTTAGAGACGGCTTCTACTCTAGAGCTGTGGCTATGCTAAACTCCGCTGCTTCATATTGATGTATTTGGGGCTATGTAGGGTGGAGGATGATGATGTATGAGTCTGAAATTGCATGAGTCTGAAATTGTATGAGTCTGAAATTGTGTGCATCGAGGAATGCTGCTGTAAATTTCGTTGTGCGTGCACAATGACAATAAAATGCTTATGCTTATGCTTATGCTTATGCTTATGCTTCTAGTCCAGCACTCTGCTATTCGCAGTGGCCCACCAGGTGCCTTTGGGAGCTCACATGCAGGATGTGAAAGCAATGGCCTTCTGCTGCTGCTGCTGCTGCTGCTCCTGAGCACCTGGTCTGCTAAGGCATTTGCAATCTGAGATCAAGGAGGATCAACATTGGTAGTCATAGATCAACTTCTCCATAAATCTGCCCAAGCCCTTTTTAAAGCTATCCAGGTTAGTGGCCATCACCACCTCCTGTGGCAGCATATTCCAAACACCAATCACACGTTGCGTGAAGAAGTGTTTCCTTTTATTAGTCCTAATTCTTCCCCCCACCATTTTCAATGAATGCCCCCTGGTTCTAGTATTGTGAGAAAGAGAGAAAAATTTCTCTCTGTCAACATTTTCTACCCCATGCATAATTTTATAGACTTCAATCATATCCCCCCTCAGACATCTCCTCTCCAAACTAAAGAGGCCCAAACGCTGCAGCCTCTCCTCATAAGGAAGGTGCTCCAATCCTTCAATCATCCTCGTTGCCCTTCTCTGCACTTTTTCTATCTCTTCGATATCCTTTTTTGAGATGTGGCAACCAGAACTGAACACAGTACTCCAAATGCGGTTGCACCACGGCTTTATATAAGGGCATGACAATCCTTGCAGTTTTATTATCAACCCCTTTCCTAATGATCCCCAGCATAGAGTTTGCCTTTTTTCACAGCTGCCATGCATTGAGTTGACATTCCCATGGAACTATCAACTAAGACGCCCAAATCCCTTTCCTGGTCTGTGACTGATAGCACTGACCCCTGTAGCTGCAGTATGTGAAGTTTGGATTTTTTTGCCCCCCTGTGTGCATCACTTTACATTTTGCTACATTGAACTGCATTTGCCATTTCTGAGCCCACTCACCTAATTTATCAAGGTCCTTGGATTTCGCAACTTTAAGTGTTCTTTCACCACACTCACATAATTTGGGTATCATCCATAAACTTGGGCACCATGCTACCCAGCCCTTGTTGCAGGTCCTTTATAAATAGGTTAAGAAGCACTGGTCCCAAAATGGATCCTTGGGGACACCACTCCCCTACATCTCTCCATTGTGAGAACTTCCATTTTATACCCACCCTTTGTTTCCTGTTCCTCAACCAGTTTTAATCCATGGGAGGACTCTTATTCCTTGATTGCTGAGTTTTCTCATCAGTCTCTGGTGAGGAACTTTGTCAAAAGCCTTTTGGAAATCCAAGTAGACAATGTCCACTGGTTCCCCTTATCCACATGCCGGGTTACACCCCTCAAAGAACTCTAGTAAGTTTGAAGACAGGACTTGTTCTCTGCAAAAGCCATGCTGACTCTTTCCTCAGCAGGTCTTACTTTTCTACATGTTTTATAATTTTATCTTTTAATGATAGATTCTACTAATTTACCAGGAACAGATGTCAAACCGACTGGCCTGTAATTTCCTGGGTTCCTAGACCTTTTCTTAAAGATTGGTGTGACATTGGCCATCTTCCAGTCTTCAGGGATAGAGGCAGATTTCAGGGATAAGTTGCATATTAAAGTGAGAACACCAGCAATTTCATCCTTGAACTCTTAAGAACTCTTGGATGAATGCAATCTGGGCCAGGATTTTAGTAGCATTTAGTTTATCAATGGCTGCCAGAACTTCTTCCTTGTCTACCACTATCTTCGCTAGTTCCTCGGATTCACCTCCTAAGAAGCTTGGTTCAGGTGCAGGAATTTTCCTCACCTCCTCTTGGGTGAAGACAGATGCAAAGAATTCATTCAGCTTCTCTGCAATCCCCTGTCATCTTTTAGCACACCTTTGTTCCTTTTGTCATCTAATGGGCCTACCGCTTCCCTAGCTGGCTTCCCTACTTTTGATGTACTTGAAGGAATTATTTGTTGCTGGTCTTGATGTTCAGAAAGCCATGTGTTCCCTCATAATCCTTTTTTTTGCCTCCCTTACAGCTATCTTGCTTCTCTTTTGCCACCATTTGTGTTCTCTCTGGTATTCTTCATCAGTTAAGTTGGACTTTCATTTTCTAAAGACATCTTTTTTTTCCTAATAATTTCCTCAACCTCTTGTTAACTATAGTGGCTTTCTTTTGGACTGGGCACTGCCTTTCCTAACCTGCGGAACACATTCCAGCTGAGCTTTTATTGCTGTGTTTTTAAATAACCTTCAAGCATCTTGGACAGTTTTGACTCTCTTGATTTTCCCTTTCAGCTTCATGCACTATCCCCCCTCATCTTTGAGAGAAATTTTCTGAAGGCAAATGTAACTACATTAGTAGTTGTCACTTGTTCACATGCAGAGATACTGAATCTGACACAATTATGGTCGCTTTTCCCTATCGGCTCAACAACACTGACTTCCCGCACCAGGTCCTGGGTCCCACATAGAATTAGATCTAGGATCACCTCTCTCCCCTCTGGTTGGTTCCACAACCATCCGTTTCCACACAGTCATTTAGCATATCCAGGAATGCTCTGACCTTACTATGACATGAACATGCATTTTTCTAGTTTATGTGGGGATAGTTAAAATCGCCCATTACCACTACATTTTTGCTTTTGTTGGCCTCTCTAATTACTTTTTCCATCTCTGAATCCTCTTGTCCGCTTTGGTCAGGGGGACGATATTATATTCCTAATGTTAAACTATGCTTCACCCCTGGTATTGATATCATATATTAATTGTTATTGTGTACTCACTGTGCTGTATGCCGCCCTGAGCCCTTCGGGGGAGGGTGGCTCATAAATTTAAAGTATAAATAAAATATAAATAAATAAACAGAGGAGATGCACTGGAGGGTACCTTGCGGAGGGCTCCTGAAAATATGGAGTTGCCCCATCCCCTTTTACTTGCTTACAAAGAAGTCAATGGTTGCTATTAATTCCTGTGTGGAAAAGTGTGCCTGTGTTGGAATGGCACTGCCTTGGCAGCAAAGGCTCCACCCAGGACACAGGGCAGTTGCTGACAGGAAATGGGATCCCACGCAGATCGAGACACTGCAAAATACAAGCCTTCCACCAGCCACCTACGCGTCTGTCTTGTAATACGACAGGCAGGTTGCTGCTAGTTCTTGGAAACCTGCTGGGCCATCTTGAAACATGTCCTCCCACTATCTGCACTCACCAAGCAACCGCTGCAACAGAGGTGTTCCCTAGAGAGGCTCATGCAAGCCCCTGAGATGCTTCCACGTCAGCAGTTTTCTCCCTTCATGTTCCATGTGGGTAGTAAAAATAGAATTCTTCCCTTAAAATTTCTAAAATAAAGGCCAGAGGACATCGCCCAGGATTTCCATCCTCTTTAGGACATGCGTGTCTATTTTTATTTGCCTTCTTCTTTTGTGTCCTTTTGTAATGTTTTAGGTGTTAGGCATTGGTTAGGTGTTGAAGTTTACCATGTGCATGTGTGTTTGCATGAGTATATGATTCTCTATGGAGCACCTTCCCTATGAGGAGAGGCTGCAGCATTTGCGACTCTTTAGTTTGGAGAGGAGGCGGCTGAGGGGGGATATGATTGAAGTCTATAAAATTATGCATGGGGTAGAAAATGTTGACAGAGAGAAATTTTTCTCTCTTTCTCACAATACTAGAACCAGGGGGCATTCATTGAAAATGCTGGGGGGAAGAATTAGGACTAATAAAAGGAAACACTTCTTCATGCAACGTGTGATTGGTGTTTGGAATATGCTGCCACAGGAGGTGGTGATGGCCACTAACCTGGATAGCTTTAAAAGGGGCTTGGACAGATTTATGGAGGAGAAGTCGATTTATGGCTACCAATCTTGATCCTCCTTGAGCTGAGATTGCAAATGCCTTAGCAGACCAGGTGATCAGGAGCAACAGCCACAGAAGGCCATTGCTTTCACCTCCTGCATGTGAGCTCCCAAAGGCACCTGGTGGGCCACTGCGAGTAGCAGAGAGCTGGACTAGATGGACTTTGGTCTGATCCAGCTGGCTTGTTCTTATGTTCTTATGTTCTATGTGACTCCTACTTATATAGGGTTGGCAGGTCCACCCCCCCCCCCGGCTACCAGTAAGGGATGGGAGAATAGAATTATCAGATCCAGATTGGGAAACTCCTGGAGGTTGGAGGATGGAGGCTGGAGAAGGCAGGGACCTCAGTGGGCTGCAGTGCCCTAGAATGCACCTCGGTAAGAATCCTTTTTCGCCAGGAGAACTGATCTAGAAAATCAGAGTTGCAGGATGGCACAATGGCACTTCCAATGAATAACAGGACATAACGTCACTATGTCAGCACGATGTTCTAGGAATCATCCAAAAGCCCTATGTTAAGACCATAGAGATGGGGGTGGGTGGGTTGGAGGGAGCTGAGGTGTTGCACCAGTGCTTTGAGATCACTTCCAGTTGTTTGTCAGAAATGATGTCATGCCAGTGGCGTGACATCATTCCCGCCATCCCTACTCCCTCCTCCTTCCACTGGTCGCTAGCCAATGGCTGGCCAGCTTACCTTGGACTCATACTGAGGTCTAAGCTTACCTGCTCTAGTAAAACAATTCTCCCATTTTCACTGGAATGGTCATACGTTTTTGGATTTTGAACCATGCAAATTAAACGTGCGAAGGACCTGTGCCTTCATTTCATTGGACTGAGAGAGCCCTGGATCTATGTTATCTTTCTAATATACCAGCCTTAACTGCAAAATCATGAATAGATAGCAAGAAGATCCCCAGAGAGCAATTTGTGTCATGCACCCCCTGTCATTGTCTGCTGTCCACCCCAGTTCCAGCTAGAAATTTTCTCTCTTTGTTCCTCTCCATTTAAAATAGCAAAAAAGTTGTTTTCCAGACACCACCTCCCAATACCTGCCTCAGATCTGACCCCTGTGGGTGACTTGCCACTCCAGAAATGTCCTCCACCATTTGAAGAAACGTGATTTTACTGACTCACCTAATTTATGTACCACATCTCAGCATGTGTTGACTGTCAGACTCTCGAACGTGGAAATAACAGAGACCGTAGAACCAGGGGGCATTAATTGAAAATGCTGGGGGGAAGAATTAGGACTAATAAAAGGAAACACTTCTTCACGCAACGTGTGATTGGTGTTTGGAATATGCTGCCACAGGAGGTTGTGATGGCCACTCACCTGGATAGCTTTAAAAGGGGCTTGGACAGGTTTATGGAGGAGAAGTCGATTTATGGCTACCAATCTTGATCCTCTTTGATCTGAGATTGCAAATGCCTTGACAGACCAGGTGCTCGGGAGCAACAGCCGCAGAAGGCCATTGCTTTCCCATCCTGCATGTGAGCTCCCAAAGGCACCTGGTGGGCCACTGCGAGTAGCAGAGAGCTGGACTAGATGGACTCTGGTCTGATCCAGCTGGCTTGTTCTTATGTTCTTATGTAGGAAAGTCCAAAAGCAGTTTATTCCAGGTGATACGAAGAGTAACAATGTAAAGCAGGTTCTGAGTTAGAGAGCTTAGATCCAGGACTTAAATCTTTTAATCTCCCCCCACCCCTGTTTCGCCCCACACCAAATGTCCACTACAGTTTCTACTACAAAGCTATAAAGAACCTGGAAACCTTTCACACGCCAGGAGAGCGCTAGGAAAGGAAGAGGGAAACAATTGCAAATCACACACAGCAAGACATCAAGATACCGACAGGCATGGTCCTGACATTGACAACCAAGATGCCGCTAAGAAGCAAGCAAGTTCTTTGTTAGTAAAAAAGAAACCTAATGAGAAGCTGTTTCCAAATAAGGACGAGAAGATGAATGGAAATTAAACCCTGTGAACATTTACATTAGTTTAAACTAAGAGCTGTATTTGCTGAGAATGGTTTACAATTATATCAGCAATCAGAGTTATTAACTGAGTCTTTTGAGGTCTCCTAAACCAGTGGGAGGGAGTACTGGGGAGGCCTTTTCCGAAGGTACATATGACTGAGTGCTAAAGCAACAGATGGACCCACACAAGATGACAGATTACTACCAATGTATCCCAGCCTGACATCTGTGGTGATGGCTGATGTGAGAATTGTGGGTAAGCAACCACTTGGTCCTTCCCTCCACAACAGCAGCTAACCAGTTTTAGTTTTAAATTTCTGGGCGTTATGATTAAAGAGGACTTAACCTGGGGCATACAGACTGCCGCGGTGGTTAAGAAGGCCCAGCAAAGACTGTACTATCTGAGACTTTTAAGGAAGCAACAACTGGATGGAAAACTCCTGGTTCCCTTTTACCGCTGTGCTATAGAGAGAGTGTCTTAACCTACCGCATCTGTGTATGGTTCTCCAGTCGCACAGTGGCAGATAGGAAGGCGCCCAAAGGGGATCACTACTGCACAAAGGATTATCGGCTGCCCTCTCTCTCCTCCTTGGAAGAACTCTATAATTCCCGAGCCTAAAAAAAGCCCAAAATATTCTGAAGGACCCGTCTCATCCAGCACACTCTCTTTTTGAACTGCTACCATCTGGTAGGCGATACAGGACTATCAAATCTAGGACAAAGAGGCTTAGAGACAGCTTCTACTCTAGAGCTGTGGCTATGCTAAACTCCGCGGCTTCGTGTTGATGTGTTTGGGGCTGTGTAGGGATGGGTGGAGGAAGGGGAAAGTGAGGATGGGGTATGAGTCTGAAATTGTATGAGTATGATGTATTGTATGAAATTGTATGAGTATGATGTATGAGTCTGAAATTGTGTGCATTGAGGAATGCTGCTGTAAATTTCGTTGTACGTGCACAATGACAATAAAAATGCTTATGCTTATGCTTATGCTTAACCAATTGAGGTCTAAAGGAAAGTTTCATAATATGTTTCCTGAGTTGGGCTTAGTGTATTATGGAGCTTTGTTTGCCTTGATTACAACACAGCCTGTGGTTGCCAAGTCAGGGTTGGAAAATTTCTGGAGACTTGGTTGTACAGTCTGGAGACTGTAGGGTTTGGAAAGGGGAGAGGCCTCCGTGGGATATGATGCCACAGAGTCCACCCTCCGAAGTTGTCCTTATATTATGGGGAAAGTGCTTTCGCGGCACTTCCAGCTTGGCCCCTTTTAAACTGGAGATGCCAAAGACCGGATCTGGGACTTTCTGCGCGCCAAGCCGACGCTCAGCCCCGGAGTCCTCGCCGAGAGCCAAAGCTCCCTTCGGCAGACACAAGTGAGAAGCCAGATCTCTGAGTCCAACGTTCTGAATTTGTGAATGAACTCCAGTTCAGCAGTCACCTGTTGTAATCTCCCCTTGAAGCTTGAGTTCATTCACTAATCCAGGGCTGAACGGGGATGTAGGTTTCTTACCTCACTACTGACGCTAACTTGCTGCCACACAAACTTTCCCCCTTTGCACTACCCAAGCTGATTGCAATGAGCATTTGTAGCAACCTTTGCATCCAGGCACTCTTTACAACACCCCTCCCACCTTCTGACTGTGATCTCCATCCCTATGAACCTCAGAAGAGCCCTGCTTGATCAACAAAGCCCATCTAGTCCAGCATCTTGTCTCTCACACACAGTGGCCAACCAGCTCCTTCTGGGGACCAACAGCAGGGCATAGAGGCTGAGGCCTTTCCCCGATGTTACCTCCTGGCGCTGGGGTTCAAAGGTTGACTGCCCCTGAATTTGGAGGTTCCCTTTAGTTACCATGACTAGTAGTCACTGATAGCCCTTTCCTCTGTGAATCTGTCTGAACCAGGGGTCCCCAAACTACGGCCCGGGGGCCAAATGTGGCCCCCTGAAGGCATTTATCCGGCCCGCCAGGCATGGTGGCGATGGCTCCATTCATGTGCAGTGGGGGCTCAAGGGAGAGGAGGAACTGGCCCCAACGACCGTTGATTGCAGTTACATGATGGCACCTCCAAATCTCCATGCATTTTCTGACCCAGAGTTGGAAACCTTACATGTGGCAACGCCTGCTCCGCCCTTCCCTCTCAGCTACTCCATGTGTTGCTCTCAGGCTTTCTTGTCCGCCTCACTCCCATTGGCATCAGCCAGGCTGGCGTAATCGCCGCTGGCTGTTGAGGAAAGAACCCAGGAAGATACCTGATCCTGGGTTAGATGGAATGCTTCATTGGGAAAGTTCTGCTTTTTTTTTTTTACAGGGGAAGGTATTCCACAGCCTCCCCAACAATATTTGGAGCCCACCCTGTACTTGACATACTTTGGTCACTGTTCTAAAAATAGACCATGACAGAAAGGCTGAAAGGTGAAATCAAACATTTTACAATCATTTGTGCATAGGAATTTGTTCATAGTTTTTTTTAGTCCCGCCCTCCAACAGTCTGAGGGACAGTGAACTGGCCCCCTGTTTAAAAAGTTTGGGGACCCCTGGTCTAAACCATCTATGCCCTGGGGCCATTATTACATCCCCTGTCAGCAAATTTCACGTTTTAATTACTCCATGTATACAGAAGTATTTCTTTTTGGCTTTCCTGAATCTACTGTGCTTGAGTGCCAGCATTTTGGGAAAGGGAGAAAAAGTTCTCTCTGTCGGTTCTCTCTGCCCTGGACATAATTCATAAACCTCCATCACGTTCTCCCCTAGTGGTCCCTTTTCTAACCAGAAAAGTTCCAGACTCTTCAGCCTTCCCTGACGGGGCCCGAATCCAGCCCCCTAATCGTCAAGACCAATCTTGTTGGTCTTTGAGGGGCTACTGGGTTTGAATGTAGGGCTTCTGCTGAGATAACATATTAAACTGTCATTTGAATCCTATAATAAAAGCCCTTAAAGAGTTTGGGATAATTCCTTAAAGCAATTTTTCAAAGTATTTTATTTATTTATTTTTATTTATTTATTTTATTAAACTTTTATACCGCCCCATCCCCGAAGGGCTCTGGGCGGTGCACAACATATAAAATACAATATAAAATGATAATATATAAAAGCAGCGATAAAAATTTCCAATTCTTAGTCCAATTTTAAAAATTCAAAAATTTGAATTTAAATTTAAGTGTGAGGTGGCGTCCAGCAATCCAATAACATAACGTCCCTCCCTCCCCACGAAAAAGGGAGGCATGGCGAGTCTCATTAGATGGTTAATGGCCCAGGTGTTAAGGGCTGGGGGACCATTAGCGGCTGGTTCCTCCAAAGGCCTGGCGGAACAGCTCCGTCTTACAGGCCCTGCGGAACTCCCCAAGGTCCCGCAGGGCCCGGACAGCTGGTGGGAGAGCTTTCCACCAGGCTGGGGCCAAGGCCGTAAAGGTCCTGGCCCGTGTGGAGGCCAGCCGCATCACCGAGGGGCCAGGGACCGCCAGTAAGTTGGCCTCCGCCGATCGGAGAGGCCGCACAGGGACATATGGGGTAATGCTGTCTCGAAGATACGATGGTCCCAGGCCGCGAATGGCCTTAAAGGTCAACACCAACACCTTGAAGATTATCCTTTACCTTAAATTTTACCTTTAAACATAACATTAATTTATCGTCGAAGGCTTTCACGGCCGGAATCACTGGGGTGCTGTGCGGCCATACAGCCCGGAAACCACACAGCGTAACTTTAGAACAGAACAGTTCAGAACAAAGGAAAATAATTTGACATAATAAATACTGCTTAAAAACCCTTTAATGTACCAGATATTTGTCAGGGCTTGGAGTGGTGCATGTCACAGAATCGTATCATTGCTGTTGTTCTTTGGACGCCCGGGGCAGTGTGACTCCGGACAGATAACTGGCTTTAATCAGTAGCCTCCATTTTTGGTGTGCAAATCAGGAAAACAGCACTGAACAGTGACATGTGCAGAGCGTGCAAGCACTTGGTCACCAGATGTGCACGTGCGCACACACACACGTACACAATGTTTCCTCTCTCAACTCAGGAAGAGCAAACAACTTGGAAAGCGGCCAGGGTGAAACCTGCAGGGCCAGGTGAATGGAGAAAGCAAAGGGCATAGAACAGGGGTAGGGAACCTGCGGCTCTCCAGATGTTCAGGAACTACAATTCCCATCAGCCCCTACCAGCATGGCCAATTGGCCATGCTGGTAGGGGCTGATGGGAATTGTAGTTCCTGAACATCTGGAGAGCCGCAGGTTCCCTACCTCTGGCATAGAACAAGAGCAGTCTGCAACCCACTGGAAACCTTCCCCGCTCTGAGGTCCCATCCCTCCCCGGTATGGCAAGGTGGAAGAGAAGAAAACAACGCTGTTACAACACTGCACAGCTGACATTCTTTACCAGAGTGCCCTTAGAGCCCAGGGGAGGGCCACTGTGAAAATGGGACACCCCCGCCCTCACCCCCAGCAATTGGCAAAGGTTTCTTTAAGACAGTTTCGGGAGAACAGTTCCTGCCCCTTCCCCAAAGAAAGAAGCATTCTTTAGGGCCCCTGTGGCAAATTTCCACAGAGTGAGGGGCCAGGCTGACTCCTCCTCCACAACACCCACCGGCTCTCCCACCCTCCCAGATGAGTGAGGTTACATGTGTAAGAGGGAACGGCCCTCTGCCCATGCTCAGACGCCACCTCCTCATTCCTAATGGGTCTCATGTTCCAACAAGCCCTACAGCAAACGGAGCCCCGAAAAGATTTGTGCGGCTTGTGGCCCACCTGCTCTGCTCTGCTCTGCTCTGGCATCTTCACCTCAAGGAGCCAGTCCCAGAATTTGGGGAACTCTTCCAGGCTCTGGTTTATCAGAAAAAAGAAAATGTCTTTTAGAAAATGGAAGTCCAGTTTGGCTGATGAAGAATATGAGAGGGAACACAAATGGTGGCAAAAGAGAAGCAAGTTAGCTGTAAGGGAGGGGGAAAAAGGATTATGAGGAACGCATGGCTGCGAACATCAAGACCAGCAACAAACAGTTCTTCAAGTACATCAAAAGCAGGAAGCCAGCAAGGGAAGCGGTAGGCCCGTTAGATGACAAAGGAACAAAGGGTGTGCTAAAAGATGGCAGGGAGATTGCAGAGAAGCTGAATGAATTCTTTGCATCTGTCTTCACCCAAGAGGAGGTAAGGAACATTCCTGCACCTGAACCAAGCTTCTTAGGAGGCGAATCCGAGGAACTAGCGAAGATAGTGATAGACAAGGAAGAAGTTCTGGCAGCCATTGATAAACTAAATGTTACCAAATCCCCTGGCCCAGATTGCATTCACCCAAGAGTTCTTAAAGAGCTCAAGCATGAAATTGCTGATCTTCTCACTTTAATATGCAACTTATCCCTGAAATCAGGCTCCATCCCTGAAGACTGGAAGATGGCCAATGTCACACCAATCTTTAAGAAAGGATCTAGGGGGGACCCGGGAAATTACAGGCCAGTAGGTTTGACATCTGTTCCTGGTAAATTAGTAGAATCTATCATTAAAGATAAAATTATAAAACATGTAGAAAAGCAAGACCTGCTGAGAAAGAGTCAGCATGGCTTTTGCAGAGGCAAATCCTGTCTTACAAACTTACTAGAGTTCTTTGAGGGTGTAAACAGACATGTGGACAGGTGAACCCGGTGGACATTGTCTACTTGATTTCCAAAGACTTTTTGACAGAGTTCCTCACCAGAGACTGTTGAGAAAACTCAGCAATGAAGGAATAAGAGGGGAAGTCCTCCTATGGATTAAAAACTGGTTGAGAAACAGGAAACAAAGAGGGGGTGTAAATGGGAAGTTCTCACAATGGAGAGATGTCGGGAGTGGTGTCCCCCAAGGATCCGTTTTGGGACCAGTGCTCTTTAACCTATTCATAAATGACCTGGAAGTAGGGGTATATTTGGTGGCCAAGTTTGCAGATGATACCAATTTATGTAGGGTGGTGAGAACCACAAAGGATTGCAAAGAGCTCCAAGCGGACCTTGATAAACTAGGTGAGTGGGCTCAGAAATGGCAAATGCAGTTCAATGTAGCAAAATGTAAAGTGATGCACATAGGGGCAAAAAATCCAAACTTCACATACACGCTACAGGGGTCAGTGCTATCAGTCACAGGCCAGGAAAGGGATTTAGGCGTCTTAGTTGATAGTTCCATGGGAATTTCAACTCAATGCATGGCAGCTGTGAAAAAGGCAAACTCTATGCTGGGGATCATTAGAAAAGGAATTGATAATAAAACTGCAAAGATTGTCATGCCCTTATATAAAGCAGTGGTGCGACCGCACTTGGAGTACTGTGTTCAGTTCTGGTCGCCACATCTCAAGAAGGATATTGAAGAGATGGAGAAAGTGCAGAGAAGGGCAACGAGGATGATTGAGGGACTGGAGCACCTTCCCTATGAGGAGAGGCTGCAGCGTTTGGGACTCTTTAGTTTGGAGAGGAGGCGGCTGAGGGGGGATATGATTGAAGTCTACAAAATTATGCATGGGGTAGAAAATGTTGACAGAGAGAAATTTTTCTCTCTTTCTCACAATACTAGAACCAGGGGGCATGCATTGAAAATGTTGGGGGGAAGAATTAGGACTAATCAAAGGAAACACTTCTTCACGCAACGTGTGATTGGTGTTTGGAATATGCTGCCACTGGAGGTGGTGATGGCCACTAACCTGGATAGCTTTAAAAGGGTCTTGGACAGATTTATGGAGGAGAAGTCGATTTATGGCTACCAATCTTGATCCTCCTTGATCTGAGATTGCAAACGCCTTAACAGACCAGGTGATCGGGAGCAACAGCCGCAGAAGGCCATTGCGTTCACATCCTACATGTGAGCTCCCAAAGGCACCTGGTGGGCCACTGCGAGTAGCAGAGAGCTGGACTAGATGGACTTTGGTCTGATCCAGCTGGCTTGTTCTTATGTTCTTATGTTCTTATGTTCTTACTTATTGCACCAACAGGATGATAATTCTCATATTCATTCAGGACTATATTCGAATGTAGAAGCACCTCATCTGACTTTACTAACATCTTTATTTGAGACAGAGTATAGCAAGCTATTTAAGGATTCGTCTCGAAGGTTGGCTTTCTAGGTTTCTATTACAGCACTCAGAAGGAGAAGTTGTGTGTAGCTGATTTATGGGCCCCTTTTCAATTTTGTCAATTTTGAAAATGTAGTCACTACAAGGAAGCCCCAACGAAATGCCAGTGTAATTCTGGTGGTTCCAACAATGATGAGTAGGTGGTTCCCAATGGAAAATGATCGTTTTGTAAAAATGCCCACATCAGTCAGTAGCCAAATTATGCAGAATAGAAAACAGAAAATATTTAGTGCCCTTTTTAAAAGCCAGTCATAAGAACATAAGAACTAGCCTGCTGGATCAGACCAGAGTCCATCTAGTCCAGCATTCTGCTACTCGCAGTGGCCCACCAGGTGCCTTTGGGAGCTCACATGCAGGATGTGAAAACAATGGCCTTCTGCTGCTGCTGCTCCTGAGCACCTGGTCTGCTAAGGCATTTGCAATCTGAGATCAAGGAGGATCAACATTGGTAGCCATAGATTGACTTCTCCTCCATAAATCTGTCCAAGCCCTTTTTAAAGCTATCCAGGTTAGTGGCCATCACCACCTCCAGTGGCAGCATATTCCAAACACCAATCACACGTTGCGTGAAGAAGTGTTTCCTTTTATTAGTCCTAATTCTTCCCCCCAGCATTTTCAATGAATGCCCCCTGGTTCTAGTATTGTGAGAAAGTCCCATGTGCTATGATGCTGAAGCATTTATATAGGGACTGTCATTAGAGCTCACTCTTTTCCCCACACTGGCAAATCAATAACTATCAGTTGCTGCACTCGGATTCAGGTCCTCAGGGGCCCTCCCTCCCTCCCCTCGCTTGCATGCCACCCCTCCCCCTCTCTCCCCTCACTCCGCTAGGGTGAGTGGGCCACGTCCAGATGCCCAGGCCCCTCCCTCCCCTCCCTTGCATGCCACCCCTGACTCCCTCCCCTCAGTCAGACACTATTGGGTAATGCTGGGGTTTGGCAAGTGCCAGTCACACAATCCAGTAATGAAGGAGTTAATTGTTGCATGCTAATTAGTTAGTGAGGTCAGAGAATTTTTAGTGCGTGTACAACAGGTAAACTCTTGGATAAACTATGTGCTGCCAATTTGGAGGTTTTGTTGAGTGCAGTGCCAAAAAAATGCTACTTGTTTGGATTGCTGGTCAAAACACTGTTGAGCACGCTCACAGCTACCCTCCATTAGATAATATTGACAAGGAGTCTGTTTTTGTTGTTCTGTGTAACAGAAAACACTGCACAAGACAGAATCTGACAGGCTCCATGTTCTGACGCTACGCGGGCATCCAGTAATCATTCTTAAAAGAGTCAGAATCCCGGGCTTTCCCACACAGCATCAAATTATTAAAAGCAATCATGCTCTATAAATATATCTGCAAGATTTAATATTTTCAGAGTGAAAAAAAACCCCTTTTACAAGATTTATCGTTCCAAATCATGCCTTTCACTTATACGGGAGGAGAATATTCTAAAATTCTGAATGATGCTTTTTTATCTGTGGCCAAGAACAAACTGAAGCTATTGTACTCTGTATGATACTCCCAGAGCCATATTTTTAAAGATATTCTTAAAAGCTGTTCAGGATTGAAGGGCATAGATAAGATTTGTCTTCTATTCTATATACTGATGCTGCTTATCAAACATCTCTCTCTGCCTTGGCAGCCTATAAGATTCATTATAATCTTATACAGTTGGTGTTCCCTGCCATGAGAAACATTTAATATCATTATTGCTGTGGAATACACACAAGTGTATTTTAATCTGAATATTGGTACGTTGGTATTGACCAACTTGGAGACCGTGATCCTGGCTTATTTCTGTATAACTGATGGCCCTTCTGGGATGTCCTTTGGTTTAAAACCTGTAATTAAATAACATGGTGGCTGGCTCTGTTGAACAAGGGCAGGCAGAATTTTTGGTAGGGGCAGTTGAAGGAATTGTATTCATACATCCTGCTGTTGTGGCCAGGTTGTGAACTCTGGCTTGCAAAATTGGGGGTGGATCTTTAGGGAGGGTGGCTTTTGGGGACCTTAGCAGGGTATGGTGCCTTATGGCCCTCCTTCCAAAGCAACCATTTTCTCCAGGAGAACTGACTGTTGTGGTCTAAAGATGAGTTATAATCCCAGGAGATCTCGAGGTCTCACCTGGAGGCTGGCAACCCTAATTGTGTCCTGACCCACTACCCTGCCCTCCAAACCACCCTCTGGTCCTGTCCAGATACTGGAATTTTACAAATCAAAAATTGACAACCAAAACCTCCATAATATACCCCAGTATTTGAGCTGTCAGTGTCCAAAACATTTTACACAGCCATGATGTTAGTATGGTAAGTATGGTGAGGTGCAGCATGTTGAGTTCCGTGGCGGAGAAACCCTGCTAACACCTTTTTTTCTGAGACAGACTATAGCAGTTATCATGACTGGTCGAAACCCATTTTTCAGAGGAGGTTTTGAGTCTATCACATAGTCACTTATCCCAGGCTACTTTTTGGGTTCAGGGCTGAACTGGCAATTGGGCTTAGGACTTCCAAGAATGAGGTTCACATGTCACCCATAAAGCCATGTGTTTTTTTCCAGAGTGTCTAGTGTTGATGCTACTGGGAACGTTAAAAGAAGGATGTAGCCGCACAGCTGTTTTGATGGATGCTGATCAGGACCCAACTTCATGAAGTCTGACGATTAACATATTTTACGTCTGCTGTCCCTTGCTAGACTTTACACTTTAAGTTGTTCCTTTTGATGAAGTTACAGAGGTGAGTTTCAGTGCAAACGCGAAGCAACGGTTTTTTTACTGCCATCCACCTGCAAGACCCCTCACTACCCTCCGGGGTTTCTTGGCTGTTAAATTTGCACAAGAGTCAAGAGTGCGGGCAATGGAAGCTTTATTCTTTTATTATTTAGGTCAGTTCCTGAGGGATAATGTAGGGCTTTTTCATATTAATGTACAACTCCAGATGGCTAAGGTCATTTTAGTCACTGGGCACGGGATTGGGGAGAGAAATAGTTGCAGCTTGGCTTCATGCCAAGAGGTTCTTTCAAATATCCACCACCCAGATCTTATAGAATGGATGAACAAATTAATACAATACTCAGCAATGGCAAAGCTGACATTTGTGGTACATAACAGGTGTGGAAGAAGATGGAATGTCTTTTTGGATTGCATAAACCAAATACTTGGATAACCTGGGACAATATGGATCACATGTATAAGAACAAAAATTTGTGCTTAGATCATACTTAACTTGGAAACTCTTAATAGGAATTTAAGAGACGGTAAGCTTGCACGTTAAACGTCACTTACTGCCTTATTTGTAATATTTTAAATTTATGAAACTGAATTTTAAAAGAGGGAATGTCACAATCAGAGTCCACACAAAAGTATCTTCATGAAAGCACAAAGGTCTTTATTATATGTCTTGATGAAACATGGTTCTTGAGAGAACTGAACAGCAAAGGAACAATGAAACCTAAAGAAAACTTTTGCCCGCCTTTTCAGATACTGATAAACACTTTTACACACTCAAGGCTAGGCAAGTCTGGGAATAGCGCCAAGCAAGAGATAGCACAACTGCAATAGTAAAAACAGGTGTCAGAAATCAAACCGTCAAATTCCATTCTCCTGTTTACAGGGAAATAGTTACAGATCTGCTTCATGCCAAGAGGTTTTTATAGATTTTCATCATAGCTTATACCATATGATTGCCTATCTGCCTCTCTCCCACATCAGAGGCTACGTCAGCCAACATTTCTTCTACAGTCTAACTATGAACATCATAAGGTCAAGCATAATATCTGAACAATATTGTAGAAGGACGTGTGGGTTTTTCCCAATATTACTTAAGCGTGGAAAAGTGATAGTGATCTTGAAAATCCACTGAGAACCAAGGCACATTTGGCCAGATCAGGTAGATACATAGACTTAGGCACAACTGCTTTAGGGATGGCACCCAAACACTACCTTTTTATTTTTAATTTCAGGAAAAAAATCCTACTATTACGAAGATCTCATTTTTCAAATGGAAGCTGTATGTCACAAATGTTTAAAAATGGTTCCCCAAAATTTTAATTAGGTCAGGAAAATAATTGCTGTGTGTAGGGGGGTGATGTACCCACAGGTCCAAGCTTGGTAAACGTACGTGAAATTGGAAATAATCTCCGAGCATCATAGGTGCCATCTATTCAGTGCTAAGAAACTCTTTTCATTTGCAGATACACTATTTTTGTTTATTGCTACTATTTACATCGACAGGGAGTTACCTCTGACATTGGAATTGTATGGTTGTTATAAATGGAGTGTTTTCCTTGGATCTCTTTGCTCCGCAGTGGGGTCATAGTGAAGTCTCCTCGTGTCTCTCTCACACACAAGGACGTGTCCCACTGCCTGCTGCGCAGCTTGCCTGCCCCCACTTCCGGGTCACTCCTGGTTGTCGAAAGATTGCTGGCTTTGTTTTTAAAGCCCTGTACATTTTCACATTGATATTTCTATGTTATATTAATATTTCTCTATTATTTTGATATTTTGTGCTTTTCACAAAAGCCAGCTGCAGATCTCCCAGAAGGGCTTGAGATAGGGGGAGACCAGAAGGAGGGGAAACCCCAAAGTGAGGGAAAAGATTGGGGTTTCCACGTTCTCACTAACTGCAGGGCTTTCAGGATTTGTGGCACCTTAGAGCTTTGTATCTGCAAGACCGCCTCTCCCTCTATACTCTGCCACAACAGCTATGCTCATCGGAGCAGGGTCTTCTGCAGGTGCCAATCTGCAAATGGGCAAAATCAACCATTGCCCACACATGTGCATTCTTTGCTGCGGCCTCCATCTTGTGGAATGACTCTCACCTGCCTCAATTTCTGCAAACCATGAAAACTGAATTGTTCAAGAGGACTTTTCTATGCAGGCAATAGCGCTGCTACAAAAGGCCTCACAAAGTCCCTTGGATAAATTATCGGAGACTGTGGTCTATACTACTGTGCATAGTTTGCTGTGTGTTGGCTCTTGTGGAATATTGCATCATTTAATGTGTCAGGTTAACACTTTCTCTTTGTTTCAATTCTTTTAGACTTATGTTTAGTTCTACAACCCAAATCCTGTTTCATTGTCTACTGAATGTCCCATCTTGTTCATTGTATTGACTTACTGCCTTGAGTCCCAGCAGGAAAGTTGGGCTATAAATAACGTAAATACATACAAACAAACATGCATTCATAAAATCTGCACAACAACCTTGTGAGAAAGGTTGTCGTAGACAGGTCCTCAGGATAGTCCACACACAGGCCTTAGCAGGTTCAGATGTTTAATGTGCACAGAGCAAGGAATCCAGGCAAGACAAGGAACAGAAACAGTAACTTTCAAACTAAAACACAACATTGCTGCCACAAGCTAGCCTCTTCGGCCTCTCTACTCTAGCAGCAGTGGCGTAGGAGGTTAAGAGCTCGTGTATCTAATCTGGAGGAACCGGGTTTGATTCCCATCTCTGCCGCCTGAGCTGTGGAGGCTTATCTGGGGAATTCAGATTAGCCTGTACACTCCCACACACGCCAGCTGGGTGACCTTGGGCTAGTCACAGCTTCTCGGAGCTCTCTCAGCCCCACCCACCTCACAGGGTGTTTGTTGTGAGGGGGGAAGGGCAAGGAGATTGTAAGCCCCTTTGAGTCTCCTGCAGGAGAGAAAGGGGGGATATAAATCCAAACTCTTCTTCTTCTTCTACTGCATCTCCTTTGCTGTAAGCTAGCACGTAGTCTTCTCCTGCGTTGTTCCTGGAGCTCTGGAGATGGGTGAGAGGTGAGGGAGCTGCCAGGGTCCCCTCTGGCTCTGAATCAAGGGGCTGAAGAGTCTCAGAGCTAAGCTCTTGCTGGGGAATCTCAGAGCTTGGACCCGGCTGTGGATCCCAGCCTGAATGCTCTGCCTGAACCTCTGGACCTGGTCCTGCAGGAACTTCTGGCTGCTCAGTCTCTACATCAACAGGTAGTGCCTGAGAATCTGGAACCAACATTGTCATAGAATCATAGAGTTGGAAGAGACCACAAGGGCCATCAAGTCCAACTCCCTGCCATGCAGGAACACACAATCAAAGCACTCCCATATGATCATCCAGCCTCTAACAACCTCCAAAGAAGGAGACTCCACCTCTCTCCGAGGCAGTGAATTCCACTGTCAAACAGCCCTGATGGCCAGGAAGTTCTCCCTAATGTTTAGGTGGAATCTCTTTTCCTTCACCTTGAACCCATTACTCCGTGTCCTAGGTCTCTGAGGCAGCAGAAAACAAGCTTGCTCCCTCTTCAACATGAAACCCCTTCAAATATTGAAACATGGTTATCATGTCACCACTTAACCTACGCTTCTCCAGACTAAACATCCCCAGCTCCCTAAGCCTCTCTTTGTAGGAAGAAGAAGAAGAAGAGTTTGGATTTATATCCCCCCTTTCTCTCCTGCAGGAGACTCAAAGGGGCTGACAATCTCCTCGCCCTTCCCCCCTCACAACAAACACCCTGTGAGGTAGGTGGGGCTGAGAGAGCTCAGAGAAGCTGTGACTAGCCCAAGGTCACCCAGCTGGCGTGTGTGGGAGTGTACAGGCTAATCTGAATTCCCCAGATAAGCCTCCACAGCTCAGGTGGCAGAGCGGGGAATCAAACCCGCCCTCCAGATTAGATACACGAGCTCTTAACCTCCTACGCCACTGCATGGACTCCAGACCCTTTACCATTTTGGTTGCCCTCCTCTGGACTCGCTCCAGCCGGTCAATATCCCTCCTGAACTTCAGTGCCCAGAACTGTACACGATATTCCAGGTGAGGTCTCTATCTCTATTGTCCCCTCCTCTCTATCTGAGTCTTCCTCCCAGGGGTTCCCATTCAGACCAGGCTGAGCCCGAACAAAGGTGTAGCCCAGACTGAGCAACAGCCCTAAAATCACACAGCAATCTTCACGGCTGAGTGAGGTTTCGAACCAAGGTCTCCAAGCCGTCGTCTGATACTCTTCACTACTTCACTGCTTTATGATTCATAGATGTGATTGATGCAAACAGCCAGTGTTGCAGAGGGTTTCGAGTGTCTGACGATGATCTGGGAGACCCGGGTTCAAATCCACCATCTGCCACTGAAACTTGCTGGATGACTTTGGGCCAGTCAGACACTCTCAAACTAATCTACTACACAGGGTTGTTGCGAGGAGAGGCGATTGGAGGTCAAACGGCTTTGCAGCCTCACTTGGGAGGAAGACAGGAAATAAATAAATAAATAAACCTGGCTGGCAGGACGTGTGAACAAACTCTCGGTTATCTTGAATGTGTGAACAAACTCTCAATGCCAGCTACGGATGAAAGCAAAACATCAGGAGAAAATGCTACTGAAACACGGCCACACACCCAGAAAACCCACAACACTCTCAGTCTTACCGGTACCAAACAAAGCAAACAGCCTGGGTGCCTTTTGATCAGAAAAAAATGGGCTGAGGAAGAAGGTTACATACCCCTCTTCAAATTGCGGTCGCCAGCAAATTGGAAGCCGCCCTGTGGTTGTATTTCGGTTGTGAAACAAATTAAGCAGCGTAATCAGTGGTGGGATTCAGCAGGTTCGCACCACTTCGGCAGAACCGGTTGTTAAAATGGTGCTTGTAAACAACCAGTTGTTAAATTATTTGAATCGCACCACCGGAACCGGTTGTTAAATTATTTGAATCCCACCACTGATGCGTAATCCTAAACAAAGTTCCACCCTTCTGAGCCTATTGACTTCCATGGACTTAGAAGGGCATAACATGGCTTAGGTTTGGATCTCCAGACGTGGAATCACGTCGTTTCGCCTTCAAATATATAACGTTTTACAAGTTGAGCATATATATCCCTCACCTGAAGGTGCAGAATGTGTTCAGCAGCAGGGATACATTTGCAGCACTAGGCTTACAGATCTGGAGATTAGGATCCTTTTGTACGTCTGTTCCCCCCCACCCCCCTTCGCATGACCGCTTCCATCCCTTGCCGCCCAGATGCAGCGTTTGGCTGGTGACTGCGCGAGGCTCCCCACGGCTGCCCAGAACCAGCAGGGAAAGCTGCCTTCTCCGGGATGCAAAATGATTGGCTGTTGCCTCTTGTTGCTGGACTGCGTGTGATGCTTTTCCTCCTGTTTGTCTGACATCTAGCGGAGGACAATTAGGATTCTAGGCGCTGCTCGAACATGCGGCTCCCTCCTAAATGCTTTCTCCTTCCCTCCAGGTATCACTGCAGCCAACAGCTGCACCTGACATGAGCTAATTACCCTCGTAAATAAAGCCACCTTCCCCCTTGTGCTTTGGACTCTTTGGCCAGAACATTGGAGCAGCCTCCCAGCACGAGGCGGGACTAAGAGAGGCCCGAGCGGTCTCTGGTGGCTTTCCTCGCTTGGCACATGTCTTACTTGCCTCTCTTGGGAGCAGCAGTGGCATAGTGGTTAAGAGCAGGTGCACTCTGATCTGGAGGAACCGGGTTTGATTCCCAGCTCTGCCGCTTGAGTTGTGGAGGTTTATCTGGGGAATTCAGATTAGCCTGTGCACTCCCACACACGCCAGCTGGGTGACCTTGGGCTAGTCACAGCTCTTTGGAGCTCTCTCAGCCCCACCCACCTCACAGGGTGTTTGTTGTGGGGGGGGGGGAAGGGCAAGGAGATTGTCAGCCCCTTTGAGTCTCCTGCAGGAGAGAAAGGGGGGATATAAATCCAAACTCTTCTTCTTCTTCCCTTGTTCGCATTGTAACAGAGGGGGAGAGGGAAACGATGGATATTGTTTACAGAGGATGGAGCGATTCTCAACTTGTTTTCAGAGTATTTTTATCCATGGATTCAGAACATGCACTACATGGAATCAAACAAGCGGTCCAGTATGGTGTAGTGGTTCAGAGCAGCGGGTTCTAATCTGGAGAACCGCGTTCGATTCCCCGCTCCTCCACATGAAGCCTGCTAGGTGTGATGCTTTACAGACAGGGAAACAGTAGAAGTGAACAGTGGCCAGTTACCCAAGAGCAAACAATATGCAGATTTATGCCAGGGCGCTAAAACAACTGCACAGAATGCAGGTGTGTTAGTGCACTGCCGGTGTGGTGTAGTGGTTAAGAGCAGGTGGACTCTAATCTGGAGAACTGGATTTGCTTTCCCACTCCTACACATGAAGCCTGCTGGGTGCCCTTGAGCTAGTCACAGTTCTCTCAGAACTATTTCAGCCCCACCTACCTCACAAGGTGCCTGTTGTGGAGAGAGGATGGGAAAGTAAACCGCTTTGAGGCTCCTTATGGTAGAGAAAAGCGAGGTGTAAAAACCAGCTCCTCCCTCTTCTTCCATCTAGTCCAGCATTTTGTTTCACACAGTGGTCCGCCAGTCACCCTGGAAGGCCAACAAACGGCACAGAAGTTGAGGCCTTCCCAGGGGCGTAATGAGGGAGCCCTGGGCAAACTGTAGCCCTGGGCAAAACCTGAGTTGGATGCGCCCCCCCCCCCCCATGGGCGGCCACTCCACCACGACCAATTTTTTTTTTGCACCAGGACATTGGTGCCTGCAGAGTGCACATTTTAGACATTAATCAGCATTCTCAGAATTTCAGTATAACCCCTATCAGGAGACTGTCCTTATGCATACCCCTCCTCAAGTTGTAGGTTCAGGAGGTTTGGACTTCAAGTTGAGTCCAAAGTTACTGGGATCTCCAAAGTTGGTGCCCCATCTCCCCATTGTGCTTCCATTGGAGAGCTGGCTAATAGGAGATGGGGGCTACAGTTTTGAGGGTCCATAACTTTGGCCCCCCTGAACCAAACTGCACCAAACTTAGGGGGTGCCATCATTTCCAGATGATACCCTGAAATTTTGGTGCCGATACATCCAAAAAATGCGCCCCTGCCAAGGAACATCCCTAGGAAATTCTGCCCAAAGAATCTTTGTTCTGCATTGAGTTTTCTGCATTGCTGTCAATGGGGGTTGCAGGCTGTGGGGGGCACATTTCTGAAGGCACAGTCTCATAACTTTCAAGGTCTCATCAGGAGACTGCCCTAATGATACCCCCCAAGTTTGGTGCAGTTTGGCTCAGGGGGGCCAAAGTTATGGACCCTCAAAACTGTAGCCCCCATCTCCTATTAGCTCCCATTGGAAACAATGGGGGATAGGGGCACCCCCTTTGAGAGTCCATAATTTTGGACTCCCTGAACCAAACCTCACCAAACATGGGGGGTAGCATAAGGACAGTCTCCTGATGATACGCTGAAATGTTGGTGCCGCTAGCCTAAAAACTGCGCCCCCTGCAGGCCACAAATGGAAAACCAGTAAAATACCCAAAAAAGAACCCAGCATTTTGATGCCCCCCACAAGGAGATGCCCTGGGCAGCTGCCCACCTTGCCCAATGGGCATTACGCCAGTGGGCCTTCCCCTGATGTTGCCTTCTAGCATAGGCATTTAGATGTTTACTACTTGTGGATACGAAGGCTCCCTTTAGTCATATTGATTAGTGGCTATTGATGGACCTCGCTTCTCTGAATCTGTCTGACCGCTTTTTGAAGTCACCTGTGCTTGTGGCATTCCCTACATCCATTGGCAATGAATCCCACAATTTAATTACTCATTGGGTGAAGTATTTCCTTTTCTCCATTCTGAATCAATTGTCTGTCAAGTTCATTGGGTGCCCCTACATTCTAGCATTATTGGAGAGAGAGGAAAGTTCTCCCGATCCACTCTCCCCACTCCATTAATTAATCTATATATATTATAAAAGCTAACCGTGTATTTGTTAGTGGTAGTATACCTCAGTAACTGCTGGGCCAATTCCTCTGAAAATTCCCAGCCACTATAGTCAACCAGGTGAGAGTGTTTTTAGATGTTAACATACCTGAACTTTCACACCTGGCCCAGGTAAAATGCCTTTTTCCTGCAGCTTCCATGTAAGTGAAGGACAGCATGCAAAGCTACTAGCACTGTGTGTAACTGTCACCCTTGTAGAATGTTCGTGCAGCTTTAGAATGTCTTTCACTCAGATGGCCAGATATGAGCAGTGGAAACAGTACATAGGCAGTAACCTCGGGAAAGTGGAAGTGAAACACATAGAGGGTAACACACATGGCCAAACGAGGAGAGAGGGAGGAGGAAGGTGGTGGGCATGCAAAGAGGGAAGAGAGGGAGGGAGAGGAGTGAGGTAGCACTTCACAAGGAGAGCAGAGGCTCAACATCTTGTGCCAACCCACCCACCCTAGGAGAGGAAGGAGAGGTGCTTACAAGGAAAGTAGAAGGAGAGGAAAGAGTGAAGAATTTTGGCATACAAGAGAGGCTCCAGCACTTAGTCCATTACTACACCCTAGGAGGAAGGGACAGGAGGAGGGAGGTATGCAAGGGAAGAGAAGTGAGGGAGGGGAGAGAGTGAGGGGTGGCATGCAAGGGAGGGGAGGCAGGGGGCTCAGCATCTTGATGTGACCCACCCACCCTAGCGGAGGGAAAGGGGAGGGAGGGGAGGGGTGGCATGCAAGGGAAGAGAAGTGAGGGAGGGGAGAGAGAGTGAGGGGTGGCATGCAAGGGAGGGGAGGCAGGGGGCTCAGCATCTTGATGTGACCCACCCACCCTAGCGGAGGGAAAGGGGAGGGAGGGGAGGGGTGGCATGCAAGGGAAGTGTAGGGGTGAGCCCGCGAACCCAGCAGAACCGTAGATAGCGCACCTGGAATGCCGGTGCCAGCTACGGCCTTCTGGGCGCACACGCTCCCCCAACCCCCGTTCCCCCGTGAGTCACAGGTCATGAACTACCTGGCTCACGGTCAGCAGGTGTGCCCATACAAAGGGACAAAAGGGCCCTTGCCCTCAGGTGAGGATTAGACCCAGACGCGGATGCTTCCTCCTGCACGTAGCAGCCTGATGAGATCATGCATCACATGGTGATCTCCCGCTCTCCTGCTCTCCAGCACCCTACCTGCCACCCCCCCTTACACGCCCCCAGAAAAACCCTAATAAAAGGTTACCCAGAGGCTAGCATGCAGCAAGAGTTACCCAGAGGATCTGGGGATCCAGCGCTTCCCTACTGCTGGCTCTCTCCATAGGGCTGACCTCTCCCGGCGTCTAGTCTCTTCCTTGGGACCCTGCGGGCACGACTTCTCCAGGAAGAGAAGTGAGGGAGGCTAGAGAGTGAGGGGTGCCATACAAGGGAGGAGAGGCAGAGACTCCAACATATCTGATCTGTCCCACCCACCCTAGCGGATGGAGAAAAGGAGGGAGGGGAGGGGAGGCATGCTTGTGCTGAGAAGTGAGGGAGGGAAGAGGAGGAGAGGCAGAAATGCAGGAGGCCAGGAGGGAGGGGCCTAGGCACCCTAGATTCCCTAGATACACAGTTGGTTAAAGAAAACCAGATACGCATTTACTCAGGTGTAAACTTGGTGCCTTATGCAGCCATGACATACTTTGGATGGCTGCATTAGCCCCTCAGAGGGTTTCCTCAAAATGACACCCATTGCCACCAACCAAACTTACTCCCAGGTAAAGGAGTCATGACCAGCCAGCCTAGATGTGTGGGAGGGGTGCCTTTCCATCCCCCCCCCTGGGGGGGGGATCGCAGAACCAGAAGGAGCGGCAAAGGCAGCATCGTATGCCGACCGTTCCAAAAGCCAAGGAGAACAGCGGGGAAGCTGGGGTGGAGCAAAAGAAGACAAAGCAAAGAATAACACAGGGCTATTTGGCTCATCTTTCCTGCAAAGCAGGGGAAAATGTTGTTCTTTGCCCACTCTCACAAACAGCAGAGATTATTGGATCTGGCACGCAGTGAATGTGAGAGGGGGGGAAAGGCATCCGTAGCTCCGCCCCAAAGAGAATCTTCCTTCAGCATGGGACAGAGCACCAGTGTATAATCGGCCGAAGGGTTTTTGAGAGAGTTGTTGCTTGACTGGACTGTGCCTCCGGAAGTTCATGGTGAAGTAGGGTTACCAGCACTTTGCTTGACATCCCTTGGGAGCATTTGGGGAGGGGTGAGGCCTGGGGAGCATCAGCAATGTCACTGCATTCTGCCACACTCTGGGAATCCCTCCAATCTCTATGACTTTTCCCACCAAGACTGGGGAAATTCAAACAGCGTTTTACAACGTGATGACCGAAAGTGACATCACCACTTCTTTCCCCACACATTTGTTTCTTCCTGCTGCTACATCAAATCTGCTTAGGGGATGGAGCAGTGGCGTAATGTCCATTGGGCAATGTGGGCAGCTGCCCAGGGCTCAGGAATTTTGCAGGGCATGCTCCTGCATTTTTGGGGTGTTTTTTCACATTTCGGCCTGCAGGGGCGCACTTTTTGAGATATCAACACCACAATTTCAGGGTATCATATGGAGACTGACCTTATGATGCCTCCCAAGTTTGGTGCAGTTTGGTTCAGGGGATCCAAAGTTATGGACCCCCAAACGGGTTGCCCCATCCCCCATTGTTTCCAATGGGAGCTAAGGAGATGGGGGCTGCACCTTTGAGGGTCCATAACTTTGTCCCCCCTTAACCAAGCTTCACCAAACTTGGGGGGGGTCATCAGGACAGTCTCCTGATGATACCCTGAAATGTTGGTGTCACTAGCTTAACAATTGCACCCCTGACAGGTACCCCCAGAAATTTGCCCAAGAATCTTACTTCTGCATTGATTTTTTTCCATTGATGTCAATGGGGAATTTCTGGTGCAGCCAGTGGGGTGCACATTTCTGAAGGCACAGTCACAGAACTTTCAGGGTATCTTCAGGACACTGTCCTGACGACACCTCTGTTTCAAGTTTGGTTCAGGGGGGCTAAAGTTATGGACCCTCAAAGGGGCAGCCTCTATCTTCTATTAGCTCCCATTGGAATCAATGGGGGATGGGGCACCCCTTTTGGGAGTCCATTAACTTTGGCCCCCCTGAACCAAACTTCACCAAACTTGGGGGTGTCATCAGGACGTCTCCTGAAGATACCCTGAAATTTTGGTGTCACTAGCTTTAAAAATGCTGTTTTTTGTGGAACCCAGCAGGCTTCGTGTGCTGGAGCAATGATACCCTGAAATTTTGGTGCCAATATCTCTAAAAATCCACCCCCTGCAGGCCAAAATGTGAAAACACCAAAAAATAAAAACGCACCCGAGAATCTCAGATGTTACTGCAAGTTCGGATCGCGCAGAGTTCGGAGGGGGCGGGCTCGGGCTCTTGGCCCTCCAAGCGCCTCCAAACCGGCTCAGCTCGGCCTGATCCACGGATCGGGCCGAGCCAAGCCGAGCTGAACTGCCAAGCCTTGCTGCCTGTACTTCACCTCTTGTCAGCCCTGCTGCGTCCTCGAATGGATCTTTGTGGGGTGGCAGGACTAGCAGTCAGGGGTGCACGCACACCTGGCTGACCCACCGACCGCGCCACTCTCCCCTGGATGCCGCAGCTGCCCACCACCGCCCACCTGCCCCCTGCATCTCATGCCCTTTTGCCAGTAAGGGGGGGCGCCTAAGTTCAGCCGGCAGGGAGGGGGGAAGCCACGAGCCACCAGGGGAGGAGGACGGGGGATCTCCGCCTCCTTCTGCCACCCATGGGGGGGGGCATCAAACTCAGGTTTTGCTCAGGGCTCCAGTTTTGCTCGTTACGCCCCTGGGATGGAGCAGCAGGAGCAACACATTGTCCACCATGACGAGCAACCTGGGAAACCTAGAGTGGAGGCCAGGCTTGGCCAAAACATCTTAGGATGCCAGAGCTGCTCGTCTCAAAATAGTACATGCCCAATATCCTAAAACATCCTAAAATGCACATGCCACCTCCCCACCCAGAAACTTTGTAGTGATCGCTTAGATCAGGGGTCTTCAAACTATGGCCCTCCAGATGTTCATAGACTACAATTCCCATGAGCCCTACCACTTGGCCATGCTGGCAGGGGCTGATGGGAATTGTAGTCCATGAACATCTGGAGGGCCATAGTTTGAAGACCCCTGGCTTAGATGAAACTACTTTCAGTCTAGGCCCCCTTCTGAACATGCAGAATAATGCACTTTCAATCCACTTTGAATACACTTTGCAGCTGGATTTTACTGTGTGGAATAGCAAAATCCACTTGCAAATGACTGTGCAAGTGGATTGAAAGTGCATTATTCTGCATGTGCGAATGGAGCCTAAGTCTTCTTGACTGTGCTGTCTTGACTATCCTTAACATCAGGACCAACCAACTTCCCTACTGAAGTAGCTGCTGGAGACTTTCATTCCAAGCGTTTGAAGTAGCTGATGGCTCATTTGTCTCTTGCGATCTGTCCCCAGCTGGGGAACGGATCCTCTGTATACAATAAACCCCCATGGCTGGATCATTGCGATTGTTGTAGTGGCATCCAGTGGGAACATTTCAAGCTTTTTGTTGTTGTTGTTATTCACAAAAACTAGAGACATGATGTTGCTAATTGTTCATTATGAATTTCTATAGCCCCTTTCAGGCTCCAAAGTGCTTTCCAGTTCTCATCTCGTTTATCCCTGAAAGAATAACAAGTTAGATTTAGCTGAGCCTTATCCAAGGCCAAACAGAGAACTTTGTCATTGCCGTCAGCAGCGGAAGAAACTGGATTGCCTGCATCCCTGCTTGTGATGTGCCGTATTTCTCTCTCTCATTTGCAAAGCACATGCAGAATATGTCTATTGGAATAACACAGTACTTACCTTGACTTCCTGATTCAGATCTTCCTTCTGCTATGAATTTGTTTTGTTTCAGAGCCACCCAGAATGTCTCAGGCCTGCATTTGCTCGTAGTAAGGCTTACCGAGATAATATATGTGAATGGTTTTGAACGCTCTGCTTGATACATCCAAAATATTTTTATTGTAAACAATGAGTGGAAGTAAATTCAGTTTGTGTTCACGACTGCATTGATTGTTGCTTCCTGGAGATGACATGTTCTTTTTTGCTCCTTACTGCCAACAGTCCTGTAAGCAGTTGGACCCCTCCCCCCGCTAAGGCAGGGGTGTCCAACTCTGGCACTTTAGATGTTCATGGACTACAATTCCATCAGCCCCTGCTGGCATGGCCAATTGGAACTGATGGGAATTGTAGTCCATGAACATCTGAAGCTCCAGAGTTGGACCCCCCTGTGCTAAGGGATGCCACAGACTGGCATGACAGCAAGACAATTCTCCCCACAAGTGGATGTATTCACGGGGTATTGGGATCCATGTTGTGTGTATGTCTGGCTGGACAATGGGGCTAGCTAATCCCCACTGTTTCATCCTAAGGTGATTTAATCAGCACTCTGAGTAGACCATAATTTACCCTATCTGCACCCATTCCTGCGATCAATTGCTATTCAAGATAATAATCCAGAACTTCCCTTGGGTCGTGAAGACTCATCAAGCTTCTCCTATCTCAGGGGTCTTCAAACTATGGCCCTCCAGATGTTCAGGAACTACAATTCCCATTGTTGGAAGATCCACACCTGGTGCGTGTGTATCCCTTGAAAATTAGCAGAGTGGCACAGAGGCTAAACACAGGGAAGCTTACCTGGGTACGAACACGTGGTTGAGCTTGCTGGAGAGAACTTCAGACACAAAAGAAAATCAGAGTCATTTGTAGTTTCTTATCTAATAAAAAGAGTATTTATTAGTGAACTCCATTCTGGATAGAAAGGTGTAGAGATAGGTTCACTATCTAGTCCAATCTAGCTGGATGGAGGGCGGGATGTATGTAGGAGAGACATTGGCCATCCTCTTCCCTAGGCATGGTGAAAGCAACACTAATGGCCACTGTCCGAGAAGAAGGCGGAAGCAAGGGAGGAAGTCCCTAAGAGTATCAGTCTACATCAAAGGGATAGACTCAGCATGATAGAGTAAAGGTGACAAATTCCTAAGTCCCTATCTAGCTACTAGCTCGCTAGTAAAAACCCCCTCTGCAGGATGAGGCAGGAAACAGCGTACAGTCCCTTTCTTCCAACACCCCCTCTCGATGTTTCTTGACTCAGGTAGTCAGGCTTATCTTGCTTCTAAGCTTCTCAAAAGCTGGTTCTCGGGTAGGGGCTTAGTGAAGCAGATCTGCAAGCTATCCTCGCTGGTGTGGCAGTAGATCAGTTGAATGATCGCTTCATCCTTTTGCAGATGTCTCACTCATGTGGTGCACTTTTGGATCAATGCTGCTTGGTTCTGCTTCTTCACATCTTCTTGTTTGGATAGTTTGATGCAGGCTTTGGTTGTCTTCATACACTGGTATAGGAAGTGGCTTTGGTTCCTTTGCCTAAGTCTTTAGGTAAGTAGTTGACATATCCATTTTAGTTCGTGGACAAGCCGCGGAGCAGCTGACTACATATTCTGCTTCTGTGGTAGATGCTGCTGTTACTTCTTGTTTGGTACTTGACTAACTAATAGGGACCAATTTCCAAAGAAAATGATCTGACCATTGGTAGATGCTCTGTCAGTTAAGCCTCCAGCCCAGTCTGCATCAACATAAGCTATTAGTGTAGCATCTCTTTGGTAGCTGGTAGCTTCAGTTTAAGTTCTGTAATTTCCTCTTCAAATATCTAGTCACTCTTTGTAGTGCATCTCCCAGTCTTTTACTGTTGGTGAAGCAATCTTTCTGCTTAGTAATCCCATCGCTGTACTTATATCTGGTCGGGTTTGAGTAATTGATGCCTCGTGAAGTTTGTTTACAGCTTCTTTGTACTTGGTGTTGTCAGAGAGTCGTTTGCAGGAAATTATTATCTTCCTTTTTATGTAACTCGTTTGCATAGGAATGGAACGAGCTGAGTACGCTACTTGTAGATTCAGTAGGTTGATTAGGTCTGTGATCTTTTTGTTGTTGATCTCAGAAGAAAGCTCCCTGTCTTTCTCTCTTTCAATTTGGATTCCTAGGTAGTTAGCAACTTTTCCTAGTTGTATGATTTCAAGTTGTTGGTTCAGATATATTGTAAAGTAATCCTCTTTGTAGTCATCTTGGTCATCATAGGTTAAAAAGTAGTTCTTTGTTAAAAGCAAAAAATATAAGTCCATTTTCCATTTCTGTTCTTGACATAAAAGGCATGAATCAGCCTTTACTTTGTTGAAAGTCTGTTTGAAGTAGCACGTTGTTCAAAAAAAATGTGGATTTTGATCTTTATCTGTTGAATTTTCATCTGCTTGCTAGCTGCAATGCTGAGTAAAGTTCTTATGGTGGTAAAGTTGTGCTGAATCAAAAGTATCAAAAGTTTCATCAGAGTCTTTCCATTGATTTGGTTCCATTTTACAGTCAATCTTGGTAAGGTAGGACTGCTTCTTAATGGAAGCATTTCCTTGTTCAGGTGTTCTGGTCGTCTCACCTCAATTCTTGGGATTGCATCCCCCTCTGTTGCTGCACTTGTCAGCATTGGGTCAGCATCCTGGTCAGGTATTTCATCTGGATCATCTGCGCTGTCATCTTTCTGGCAATCATCACTAGGGCAGGGTCTGGTCATGCAGTGTGCCCCTTCTGAAGGCATGAACTGGTAATCACTTGCATAATCAAATTCAGTTTCTGATTCAAAATCATCTTCACAATTCTCAGAAATTACAGTCCTCATTTTCAAAATCCCATTCATCAATCATCATTCATCTCTCTGGATTCAAAAATCATCATTATGTCACAGTCACTGAATCTCATCAACATTGTAAAATCCATTTTGTTCATTCATGTCACACAAAGTTCTCTGCTATTATAATCCTTCAAACACAGTCCATCATTCTTGTTATTAAAGCAATGTTTCTTAAAATCCTTATTCCAAAACACTCCTTTTTTCAGCTGCATGGCTTTTGCTGGAATAAATGAGCCTCTCTGTTGTCTGGTTTTACATGACTTGAAGCAAAATTCACCTCATGGACTTTAAAATCAGATTCATTATAAAAATCATTGTTCTCAGATTCACCAAAACAGTCATTGTTTCCTGTACAGTGTTGCACAGCATACACTCCTTCAATATTATAAGCAGTCATGCATAATTTGTGATCTTTGGTGACGTGGCATCTTCCTTTTTGAAATGTGATGGCATAGCCTTTCTTCTCTAGGTCAGAAATTGCTATCAGAGATGTATCCATATTTGGTACATATAGCACATTTTCTAGAGTAAATTTTCTGATTGAATTATCAGGTAGCTTGCACTCAATAAGCACAGTGCCTTGCTGTCTGGCTATGAGACTTGTATTATTTGCCATAAAGATACGTTGTTTAGGAATCACATGAAGTTTTGTGAAATAGTTTAAATCATTAAAAATACTTTGGGTTGCTCCGCTATCAAGAATAATTTCGCGGATACCCTCTTTTGGTGGTTTTAAGAAATAGTTACGACCTGTCCTGTCTTTAAACTTCGTCTCATTTGGTGGAGAATATTTTCGTTGGGTGTTATTTGGACATTCGTCCACTAGATGTCCTTCTTGGTGACACCGATAACACTTGGGGCATACTGTGGCTTTGTTAGGCCCTCTGGTTGAATAATTCGCACCTACTTGTGATTGTCTCTTGTGGACTTCAAAGGACTGATCTCTGGTTACAGACATGTGACCACGTCCTTCTGGCTGCGTTGCCCTGGCAACCTCATGGAAATTTGACTGCCTCCTCGAGTGGTTGTTAATTACCCTTTGTTTGGGGCTGGTCAAGAAAGCAAAGTTTTCCCTTGCTGGCTGACTTTCTTGAGACTCTAATGTGCGACTTAAGTTGATCTCAGAGGATAATCTAGATGCAGCTTGATCAAATGTCATAGTCTTATCACGTTCCAACTGAGATATAATCGATTTAAATGAAGATGGCATTGTTAGAAATAAGGCAGACGTTTTAGCACTCTCAGTTAGGGGTTCCCCTGCGTTTGTCAACTTGGTAAAATAGTCTTCAACTTTTGTCAAATGGGTGAGGAAGTCCTCCCCTTCCTTATATCTTAAACTATAGAGACCGGCTCGTAAGGTATGGATAGAAGCCCAGGGGCTCTGGCCAAATAGGTCTTGTATTTTTTTCAGCATGGCCTTAGACGTTTTTAAATGACGAATATGTGATAAAGCATTCCCACTTACAGACAAGGAGATCAGGTGTCTCGCCCTTGCGTCAGTTCTGATCCATTTCTGTAACACGGTGCGGGTTTCATTGGTTTCTCCTTCTGGGGGCGGATCCTGCCCAGAGATCTCCAAAAAATTCTCTGCGTCCAGTGCCAATGTAATACGATCTCTCCATTCCAAATAATTGTCCCGTGTCAAAATCAAAAGAGAATACTTTCCGTTGTAACTTGCCATTGTGATCAAAAAGAAGGATTCAAAAAGCCCTCCGGCAAAACTCCTCCTCAAAGTTCCGGGGGAAAAACAAACAAAAGTTAACTCTTTAGTGTCAAGTTCCTCTCTCATTCAAAAGCTCCAAAACTCCAAAACGTGCTTTCTCAAAGGTGCTCCCGTTTGCATGTGCGTGCACTCAAAACTTAAAAGCAAAAACACGATTGGTGCCCAAAAACAGCTGAGGCAAAAAATTAACCTCTCTTAAAATGCTATCTATTACATTCCTTGTTGGAAGCGATCCCACACCTGGTGCGTGTGTATCCCTTTTGAAAATTGAAGCAGAGTGGCACAGAGGCTAAACCACAGGAAGCTTTTACCTCCGGGTACTCTAACACGGGTTGGAGCTTTGGCTGGAGAGAACTCTCAGACACAAAAGAAAATCAGAGTCATTTGTAGTTCTCTTATCTAATAAAAGAGTATTTATTAGTGAACTCCATTCTGGATAGAAAGGTGTAGAGATAGGTTCACTATCTAGTCTAATCTAGCTGGATGGAGGCGGATGTGCGTAGGAGCACACATCCTCTCCCTAGGCATGTAGGAAAGTAAGAGTAATGGAGAATGTCCGAGAAGAAGGCGGAAGCAAGGGAGGAAGTCCCTAAGAGTATCAGTCTACATCAAAAGGATAGACTCAGCATGATAGAGTAAAGGTGACAAATTCCTAAGTCCCTATCTAGCTACTAGCTCGCTAGTAAAAAACCCCTCTGCAGGATGAGGCAGGAAACAGCGTACAGTCCCTTTCTTCCAACACCCATTAGCCCTGCTACTTGGCCATGCTGGCAGAGGCTGATGGGAATTGTAGTTCCTGAACATCTGGAGGGCCATAGTTTGAAGACCTCTGTTATCTTATTGTTGGAACCCCGGACAAACAATAAATTCTTTGTCTCTGGCTTTCCTGCCAGCTTAACTCACACCACCTCAGGACCCATTTGAGGGCAAAATATTGGTCCTTTGGCCCTTCATAGTGTGTGTGGTGGTGGTCTAAGAACATAAGAACATCAGAAAAAGCCTGCTGGATCAGACCAGAGTCCATCTAGTCCAGCACTCTGCTACTCACAGTGGCCCACCAGATACCTTTGGGAGCTCACATGCAGGATGTGAAAGCAATGGCTCCCGAGCACCTGGTCTGCTAAGGCATTTGCAACCTCAGATCAAGAAGGATCAAGATTGGTAGCCATAGATCAACTTCTCCTCCATAAATCTGTCCATAAGTCTATATCCATGCATGCCTCTCCACTTGTGTGTGGGCTCTTTCCTTTGCTCCTGGAAAGAAAATGCTGGTCATTTTCCTCTTCACTTCTGCTTTCCCAGGACATCCCTTCAAGATGGGCAACTATTGCCTATCCCTGAAACCCTATCCAACTGCCTCCCTTTTTCTCTCAGGCCCCTTCCGCACACGCAAAATAATGCGTTTTCAAACCACTTTCACAACTGTTTGCAAGTGGATTTTGCCATTCCGCACAGCTTCAAAGAGAATTGAAAGCAGTTTGAAAGTGCATTATTTTTTTTAATTTTTTTAAAGTTTTATTTCCAGTTATGTTTTACATATATTTACAAATCTTTATACATAAAATAACATTGTTACTTTAATTTTACATAACATTATTATTATCTTACATAAATCTCTCAAACCTACAATGGAGGTTTAAGAGTCCAACCTGTCTGTAACAAGTCCATAACTGTAGATCATTAAACTGAATATCATAGTATAGGGTTCAGAGAGAAAAGATATGAGGAGAAGGAAAGTAAAAAAGAGGAAGAAAGAGAAAGAAAAAAGAAAAAAAGAGAAGAGAAGAGAAAGAGAAGAGAGTAAGGTAAAAAGAAGAAAAGAATAGGCGAATTAGAATCAGATTTTAGGACTTCCACTTGGCGAAAGTGCATTATTCTGCATGTGCGGAATGAGCCTCAGTCAGCTTTTGGGGCTCTTCTGTTTTTAAAAAGTATATACAGCTAATAGCACTATGAAGATCTATTGCCAGTTCTCAGTGTAGTTTGTGCATGAAGAAGATCTATTGCCCGTTCTCACTGTAGTTTGTGCATGAAGAAAAGAACATTAAAAAAGCGATGAGGACACAATCATATCCTGAGAATGAGTATAGCTGCTACACAACTTTTACGGAAAGGAAAGGCTAAATTCCCACTGAAAATTTAATCTAGATACAACCAAGTTTCAACAGAATCGGCACCTTTTCATCCAGGTTTTAACGTCCTCACTGCAGCATGTTTCTAGTGAAGACGTCTAGGCCTGCCCCTTTGGGGGGGGGATGCCTGCTGTCAGGGGTGCGATTGTGAGGATAGCAGCACCAAAATTTCAGAGTATCTTTAGGAGACCCTCCTGATGATACCACCCAGCTTTGGTGAAGTTTGGTTCATGGGGGCCAAAGGTATGGACCCTCAAATGTGTAGCCCCCATCGCCTATTAGCTCCCAATGGAGTGTTTTTTCAAAAAGGTGCATATACAAGCAGGTCCAGGAAAATCCCGTGATGGGGGGGGGAGGGGGCGCCAGAAACGTGACTGATCTGTGTTCTGTGATTCAGCAGTGGGGAGATTGCGAGGAAACCTGGATATTTCAGGGGACTACCCCAGGATTAATTGCCAGAGGGAAATCGCCCAAACTTTGGAAAAAGATGGAAGAACAGCTGCAGAAAACTCCCCATATGGAAGCTCCATGTCTAATGTGCATGTACTTTGCATTCACAGTGGCTAGGGAAACAATGTGGAGAATCCTCACCTTGTGGAACTAAGCTGTAGTTTCCATACCCTATTATAAAGAGAGCTTCACGTCTTGGTCTGATCCTTCAGTCTGCGTCTCTTGTTGTATGAGTCAAGACCAACCCTTTCGCAGAGCTCTTGAACACATGCATGCGAGCTGAAATAAAAAGGCATCAAGATCTCCATAAACTATTTTGAAACCCTGAATTCTAGTTTTCTTTTTCTTTACATCAATGGTTCCCAAACTTTTTGGGGCCTCCGCACCCTTGGTACCATAAACTCATCCCCAGGGCCCCCTGCCCTTCCTTATGAAAAGCATTACTTAAAAAGTGGTTTGCACAATTCGCTAAGGGCTCAGTTCAGTGCGGGGCATGAAATGGCTTGTGGGAGGGGTGGAGGCCCATGTTCGCTATTTGCCAGCCCCGCTGGTGTAAGGGGCACCTACACTGGCTGAAAGGGCAAAGGCACCAATGCGCGGGTGCTACACAGCTTCACAGCACCCAAACCCAGAAGTGCTGGCCACCTGGGAATTACACTGATGCCTAACATCCGGGTCTGGGAGGCGGCCGCTACACACAGAGCAGGGCAAGATAGCCGTAGGGAGCTGCAAGATTGTGCCTTCTGGGCTTACAGCCGCTTGTCAGCCTCTGTGGCAGGGCGGGAAATGGCAAGCCCCAGAAAGCAGTGCGCTCCTGCGGCCGGGCGCACGGGAGGCCGCCGCGACTGCCTTGGCGCTCCCCCAGTGAAGGCAGTGCAGCAGCCTCCCAAAAAAATCGGACAATTTGAAGAACCTTCCACGGATGGACAAATTGTTTAAAGAAAGGGACAGAAGTCCCCGGCCTAAAAGCGGGACGTTTGTCAGTTTAGTTTGGTCTCCAGGGTTAGATATCCCGCGGCTCTCCAGGAAATTCAGGACCAACAATTCCCATCAGCCCCTACCAGAATGGCCAATTGGCCATGCTGACAGAGGCTGATGGGAATTGTAGTTCCTGAACATCTGGAGAGCCGCAGGTTCCCTACCCCTGGCCTAGCCTAACAGCACACTGATGCAGTGGGGGGAGGGGGAGGGGGGCAGCCAGAGAGGCATTCCTGGGGGTGGAGCTGACTTTAGTCAGGTTCCACTGGGGTCCAGCTTGGGTACGCACCCCTTTGTGGCCATAGACTCATGCCACCAGAAAGAGTGGCGTAAGTCCTTTCCTGCAATAGGGCTTTTCAGGCAGCAGGGGGCTCCTTGTTTTTGCCTCCTTTTTCCACTGCCTGAAACCACTTTGACGGACCGTTGCGGAGCTCCCTCCCCATCTGGATTGGGCTGTAAGGAAGACAGTAACAATAAAATTCAAAACAGTGTCAATGAATTGCACATCTGTTCAAAATCAAATTAAAGCTGTTTTGTTAATTCAACTAAATTGACAAACTTGGCCCAGTGATATCAGCTTTCCAAAGTCTGGGGAAAAAAATCTGAGAGTTTCCACCAGATTTGTCAGCATGGTGCCATTATAGCTTGACCTATTGTAAATCTGTCAACAGCACAATTGAAGAGGCCCGACTCCTGCACACCCCTGCTCCCCCTTGCCTCTTAGTACTAGTAGTAGAAGAAGAAAAGAAGAAGAAGAAGAAGAGGAGGAGGAAAAGGGGGAGGAGGAGGAGTAGTTTGGATTTATACCCCACCTTTCTCTCCTGTAAGGAGACTCAAGGTGGCTTACAAGCTCCTTTTCCTTCCTTTCCCCACAACACACACCTTGTGAGGTAGGAGGGGCTGAGAGAGTTCTGAGAGAACTGTGACTAGCCCAAGGTCACCCAGCAGGAATGTAGGAGTGTGGAAAGACATCTGGTTCATCAGATAAGCCTCCACTACTCAGGTGGAGGAGTGGTGAATCAAACCCAGTTCTCCAGCTTAGAATCCACCTGCTGTTAACCACGACACACCATTGCCCCTCAGAGGGTGGCCCAGCTCACGTGTACGTGGAAGTCCAGCAGCTGCTCCACGCTTAGCATGTTCTGTGCTTATAATGTTTACCTCTCATTTCCCAGCAGTGTGTTTTCCCCCTTGTCCTTTACAAGAAATGTAAAAACTGTTAACTGGACACAAGGGAGCTGTTGGTGTAACTTCCTAGTAACCATATGGCAGCACAGAATAATGTTCACCTGTTTGTACTGAGGAGTCCCAGAAAAATCAGCATCACGCGAGGAAGCTAGTTGAGGAAGTTCTGTCTTCTCAGTCTGCCTGCATGCAGGGAATACACAATAAACACAGCTGGGATCAGCCAGGGCTTTGTGAATCATTAGGCTCCGATTTGCAGCTCTAGCTTTAAGAAGAAGAAGAGTTTGGATTTATATCCCCCCTTTCTCTCCTGCAGGAGACTCAAAGGGGCTGACAATCTCCTTGCCCTTCCCCCCTCACAACAAACACCCTGTGAGGTAGGTGGGGCTTAGAGAGCTCCGAGAAGCTGTGACTAGCCCAAGGTCACCCAGCTGGCGTGTGTGGGAGTGCACAGGCTAATCTGAATTCCCCAGATAAGCCTCCGCAGCTCAGGCGGCAGAGCTGGGAATCAAACCCGGTTCCTCCAGATTAGATACACGAGCTCTTAACCTCCTACGCCACTGCTGCTCTTTTATAAAAGATGAATGTTTGATGTAAATGCTGAAGACTAGAACCAGTTCTCTACCAAGGTGTCCGTTTAGGTCTCATTCATTTCTTTAAAAAATATGAATTATGTTCTTTGCCCCACAGCTTTGGATGTTTCCTAATTTACCACAGTGCTGGACAAGTCTTGGGGCCACATTTGATAGCATGGCCGTTCTGTGTGACGTGAACGGACCTGCTCCTATAGAAAGATAGGGTTGATGCTCTACAACAGGGGTCCCCGAACATCTTGAACCTGTGTACACTTTAAGCCAGTGATGGCGAACCTTTTCGAGACCGAGTGCCCAAACTGCAACCCAAAACCCACTTATTTATCGCAAAGTGCCAACACGGCAATTTAACCTGAATACTGAGGTTTTAGTTTAGACAAAACAATTGGCTCCAAGGCGCGCATTACTCAGGAGTAAGCTTGGTGGCAGTTGGTGGCTTTGCTTTGATGCAACCGTGCAACTCTTCCAACGGGTGAATCACGACCCTAGGAGGGTTTACTCAGAAGCAAGCCATTGCATTATGCCAGCAAACTGCTTTTACTCCCAGGTAAAGTTGGGATTGGCGCCTTTTAGTTCTTTATGGCGTTGAAAAAAATCAGTGGGATTTAACAGTGCTTACAGGGTTACCTACACTGCTTCCCCAAAACTAGGTCATAGGTTTAATGCTAATAATCGAGCCCAGCAGCCCAGGCCAGCCTAGATGTGTGAGGGGGAGACTCTGTTTGCGCGTGCCCACAGAAAGGGCTCTGAGTGCCCCCTCTGGCACCCGTGCCATAGGTTCGCCATCACTGCTTTAAGCATTTTGATGCAGTGTGCTGGGCACAGCCACAAAATGGCTACCACATGAGGCAAAGCCAGCCGCATAACGGCTGCCTCAGTCACACGGTAAAAGAATCCTTGCGCTGTGATGGCAGCTGCTGCCAAAGCAATGCTTTTAAAAAGCTGCACAGCCAATCAAATCTCCAGCGGCCAATCAGAAGCCTTGCTGGGCAAAAGCCCCGCCTCTCCCCACCCACTTTCCCCCAAAACCTTGGTGGGTGCCAGGAAAAGTGTGTGTGGGCTCCATGCTGAGAACGTTGGGGACCCTTGCTCCAAAAGAACTGTGTGCAGTTGGATTTGAACACTATCTATGGCTTATTATGCACTTAGTCTGCTCTGCAGTGAATCTGCATTCCCATCAGGGTAGACTTTACCTTATGGATGCCTTTGTCCCACTACCGCACTCACCTTGCAATAGATGGGAGAAGACCTGAGTGTTTGAACAGCAGGGTAAGTCTGATCCTTTCTCCACTGGTGCAGCAAGAGCAAAACAGCCCAGTGCCCATAATCAATGCTTGCTTCTCATCTGCCTGCATTCCCCCACCCATGATGCACTCCCACCACACTTCCGGAGGATCAAGAGAATGCCTTTCCCCCCTGATTTTAATTCATCTATGCATAGAAGCAACAATGGAATGAAAAACAATTACATTAAACATATGTATAGTTGAAGAAGCAGAAGAACATGGCGACCCCAATGATCCGGAAGGAGAAGCAGGTGAACGTGGCTGCTGCCATCAGGGCTCTTCCTCACGTGTAGCAGGGAAAGCATGAGGAGAGCCCAATGCGGAGCAAGGAGCCGCAGGACAAGACAGGACGAGGCAGGCAGGCAGGATATGCATAACCAGCTTATATTGCCTTTTACCTCCCTGCAAACCTTCTCCTGAGACACTTTTTACACAGTTTGGGATCTAGCTGGGGAGGGCCGCCATAGGCACATTTGATTATGTGTTTGATTATGCTTTGATTATGTGTTCCTGCATTGCAGGGGGTTGGACTTGATGGCGCAGGGCAGCAGGTATATTTCTATATGGTCCTGCTGGCAGAGTAACTTTATGATAGGAACAGTTATCTAGCTAAAGACCAGCCTTTCAATTTCAGAAATCATTAAACATAAAAAGAGCTTTACTTAAACTGAGAAACAGACTATATACATAAGCAAAGTATCACTTATATACAGATACATTCACAGGCCCTTTCCCCACTTACCTTAAGCCCCGCGCTACTCTCCTCAAGTAGCGCGGGGTCCCGGGGCACTCCCCACTACAGGGGCGGCGACAGCGCAGCCGCCCCGACGCTGCCACACTCTGCCACTCTCAGCTGGGCGCACTCCTGGCGCCTCCTCGCTAAAATGGCGCTTTTTTTGATGACCCTGCAAGCAGAGCATTGGCTCTGAGGGGACGCCCAGGAGCGTGCAGTTATTAGAGATGCCGCTGCGCTTGAGAGCAAGGCAGCACGCAGCAAAGGGTGGTCAAAGGTAAGTGGGGAAAGGGCCATAGTTCATCATTTGGTTACAATTTCAAGCATAGTCTACAATATTAAACATTACAGTCAGAGGCTTTAGGGTTAAACAGAACACATCTTTCCTCAGCAAGAGTCAGGGAGCAACTGTTTCCAACTGTCACCTTTACAACGTTTATAGAGATCTCCCAGAATTCTTTGCTGCTGCATGCAAGCAAGGCTGTAAATTCCAACAGATGGCCCTTGGGGTCTCTTCCAACTCTATGATTCTATGAAATAAGCTGCAGGCTGTGTGTACTGGCTCAGACTGCTCAGCAATTTTCAGGTAATACAAGACGATAACAGGGTGGTTCACTGGCAGTGTAAATCTAATTCCTGCCTAGGAATGGAATGAGCCAGGAAGGGGTGGTGGAGCCTCTAGAGGCAGGAGGATTCAGAATGTATGGAAAGCAGAAGGAAGCGAGGCTTCTGGCCAGGAAGCTGGAAATTGTATTATAGGCTCTTAACACCTGGTTTAAGGTAACTTAGCCGGCTCATGTTATGGCCAGGTCTGACCTAAAATATTTTGTGGAAAAGAGAGTTCTGCTAAACTTGTTTCTTTGTCACTGTAACGAACCGTGTAAATTAAACCTCTGTTCTCTTTTGCATCTCACCATCCTTTTCTCACCTTGCAGAATCCGCCCATATTGGCAGAATTCTTTGGCCCTGGAGGGAACACAGGTTTCTCAGCATTTTTTAAAAAACTAATGCACAGTCTGTTAGCAAGGTTGAGTACCAAACCCACCGTTTGAAAAAATGGCACTGACCGCCATCTTCAACAGCTTCCAGATTTCCTTTCCTTTCCTTTTTTTTGCTTCCTCTGCATACAGCAACAGTTGCTAACATCGGCACATTAAGTCTTTTGTGGTATGATGGACACCTGTTTTGAAATAGGAATGTGAAAGATCCATGCTTTGCGGCTTAGTAGAGCATCCACACTGATCTCTGTTCGGAAGCCAGGCCATCCCCAGGCCAGCTGTAGTCAGTCAAGACCAATCGTGCACTACTGAATTATTGTGCAGAAATGTGCGGGTTGAATAGACAGACCTGTGCAGAGGCAAGCATGTGCCCAAGAGCTGGGTGTGACACATTTTTTCATGCAGCAGGAAATTCAGGGTATGACATCCTCTGAATGATATTTAAAACCAAAATCAGCTTCTCAATTGGCTCCTGTGGCTGTGTTGTTAGCAGCAGGAATGATCCCGGAGGGATTAGTAAGCAAAGCTTTTTTTTTACAGCATCAAGATAAATGTTACTACTTATTAATGTTTCTTGACTGACTGACTGATTGGGCCGCAGTTTTTGACACTCAATCCCAGGTTCAACGTCTTTCCCTCCCTACCATTTTTATGTCCTCCCACCTCCCTCCCTCCCACAGACCAAAAACAACCTAGGACTAATCTCACACATATGACTGGGACTATCTATCTATCTATCTATCTATCTATCTATCTATCTATCTATCTATCTATCTATCTATCTATCTATCTATCTATCTATCTATCTATCTATCTATCTATCTATCTATCTATCTATCTATCTATCTATCTATCTATCTATCTATCTATCTATCTATCTATCTATCTATCTAATCTATCTATCTATCTATCTATCTGATTTAATGCAATCAATAAATCCATCACATTAAATCATGATCACTAAGACAACATTTTCCGTTAAACACAATTAACAATCATCTTCAACCTCCATCTTAAAATCAGATGATGACATAAACAATGGACTCATCGGGCGGTGCCCCCTCCCCTCCCCCCCCTCTTATTTAACAATCTGGGGCTTTGCTGTTCCCTTTTAGGGGGAGTTTTAATTGGACGCCATCTGTTCTGCTGTGTTGCTGTTTGACATGTTTTACGATTGGGTATCGTATTTTAAAGTGTATTATCATTTTTAAGTGTCTTACCCACCATCATTGTATGATGTGCTTATATTTTTTGTTGTAAACCGCCCTGAGCCCTTTGGGGGAGGGCGGTGTATAAATTCAATAATAAAATAAAATAAAAAATAAATAATATGGACAAGCCCCCAAGGTGGAATATGGGGCGTGGGGGACGGCACCTTCAACGGCCGACCTCCCCAAAGGCCCGGCGGAACAACTCTGTCTTGCAGGCCCTGCGGAACTGTTCTAGTTCCCACAGGGCCCGGGTGGCTGGGGAAAGAGTGTCCCACCAGGTTGGGACCAGGGCACTTGGGAAAGTTTTGGAGATTTGGGGGACAGTGGTGGGATTCAAATAATTTAACAACCGGTTCTTTGGGTGGGATTAAAATCATTTGACAACTGGTTGTAAACAAGCACCATTTTAACAACCAGTTCTGCCAAAGTGGTGCGAACCTGCTGAATCCCACCACTGCCTATGGTATGTCATAGATTCCCTCTTCTGAAGCTGCTCCAAAAATGTATTTCTGTTTTCTGGCAATACCTTAATTTCAGTAGAATTCCATATTCATCTTTACAGCAGAATCTGCTTCAAGAACTACTGTACGCAGCAGAAACACACGTTCTTTCTGGAAGGCCCCCCCCAAAGCAAAAAAAACAAAGCAAAAAGCAACTGTTAAGATTGTCGAAGGCTTTCACGGCCGGAATCACTTGGGTGCTGTGTGGTTTCTGGGCTGTATGGCTGTGTTCTAGCAGCATTTTCTCCTGACGTTTCGCCTGCATCTGTGGCTGGCATCTTCAGAGGATCAGATCCTTCAGATCCTCTGAAGATGCCAGCCACAGATGCAGGCGAAACATCAGGAGAGAATGCTGCTAGAACACGGCCATACAGCCCGGAAACCACACAGCACCCAACTGTTAAGATTTATTACTGTTCCACTGAGTCACCTCTCAAGAGGGCTGTAGGTTTTCAGGAATGGAAGGCAGCACCTTCTCTTGGTTGATATAATTTGAGTCAGGCCTATGCCCTGCACTTCAGACAGTTTGACACTGAAGCTTGATTGGGTTGTCAGTCTATGGCCCAGAGATTTCTACTGTGTTGCTGCAAAGATACCATAACCACAGTTCATCCTGCCATGTTTCTACAGTCCATTGGTCTGCCATTTGACAAAATGTATAGTGCTGGTGGAGGATGGATAGTAGGTAACAGACCAAAGAAGACACATAATCATTTTTATCTGCTGCAGAGTTTTCCAGGAGAAAGCGCCAGGAGAAAAGAGGATATTGTTCCCAGATTAACTCTTAGATCGCCAGGTTGTAACCCAGATACACCATCTTTCACTGTGCACGTGTAGCACATGAAGTTGCCTTATCCCAAATCAGACCAAAGTCAGTACTGTCTACTTTGACTGGCACATCTGATAGCGGAGCCAGAAGTAAACTCGTTCCACTTCTGGATTTTTGTTTAAATAAGGATTAAACTATGTTTCATTTCTGTGTTAGTTAGGTAGAAGCCAACTGTATTAAATAGGAAATAGGATTTATAATTTTCTCTGTATCTGTGACTGCGTGGAACCTCCTTGGCTCAAGGCAGGAATCCACCTCAGCCCCACCTGAGCCTGTCCTTTCACGTGTAAAGGTCCCTGATGGGCGCACACAAAAGAAGATCTCGGGGAAAGCGCCTCGCCCTGCCAAATCCCGTCAGCAGGCAGATAAGGGGCCATCGTCATCAAGCTCCATTTCCTGACCCCGAACACCTGGAGGACCCTTTGTGATTCTCCCGCCAGGGCATACGTCATCGCCTTGCCCTACTCTGGCGTGAAACCCAAGAAGGAGATGCCTATCGAACTCTGATTGGTTCCTGCATGTCGCAAATGTATGATTGGTTGTTTTGAATTCTGTTAATGAATGGTGGTGGGCTGTCTTGAGTTCTCCCTGGCTCCCGATGGGAGAAAGTGTATTTAAGATGTTGTAAGGCTGCTAGGCAGCACAGTGGCCTTGTGGAACGGAGGTGCTGACACTTAGGTCAGCATCTCAATAAACCTTCCCTTTATTTATACTCGTCGGGTCGGGTCTTGCTTGGGTTCCTGGGCGCTGCCGAGAGCTGGGTACCTCGGAGTTTGTAAAAGTTACCAAGAGCAGCGCGGTAACACATCTCTCCAGGGTCTCAGACAGAGGCCTTTCCCATCACCTGTCACCTGATCATTTTTAACTGGAGATGCTGAAGATTGAACCTGGCACTTTCTGAACACAAGTCAGCTGCTTTACTCCTGAGTCACAGCCACTGCTGGGAAAATGTGTCGTCACCACTCCAATTTCTTCCTGGATCTTATCACCCTATTAGGCAAAAATGAGACCCATTGCCTTAAGCAGATTGGCAGGGGCAGGGCAGGGGGAGGCCGGACCTGGGAGGAAGGGTATGGAAAAGGCAGCAAAGGGAAACTTTTGTATTGATAGGGGGATCTCTGGATGCAACCCGGCAATCCTAATAAGATCCAATAGCAATGATTATTATTTTTTAAAAAACCAAATCCCTCTGGTGGTGCAGGGGAGAATGGCAGGTGCAGGAGCTGAGACAAGGACATTGGCACTGATGTTGGCTGCCTACTGACAACCTGCAAGCACTTTTAGGGACAGGGCGTAGAGATGCCATATATACACGATAGTATAAAAATTCAGTTCCAGTTCAAAAGTGAATAGTAAAAAACTTCGCGTTTGTCATACATTCAGTTTACAAGCTTCTGACAAAAACTTTGCCACTATAAGGCAACAATGAAAATCCTGACAATTTAAAAGTGTAACTACTTTATCTGATTCAGTATAATCAATCACAGGGTCTATAGCTTGGGATAGCAGGCTGGATCGGAGTTCTTGGTATAATACGCAGTTCAGGAGAATGTGTGGGATGGAATCCAGCTATCCTATGCTACAGGGACAGAACCTCTTATCGCTTGGAAGACCTTTAAGTCTTCCTCTATGTAGCGGAGATGGCATGATGTTTAATCTAGCCAGCATATAGGCTCTCCTGTGTATGGGATTTGTGAGCGCTGTAATACAATAGGCTGGGTATCACTCCTTGAAAGGAATTCGATACATTTGTTGGTGAACAAGATTTATTTGCAAAGCTCTGCAGTTGTTGATAGTCCATTGCTAACAGCCTCTCTTTAATGAGGGCAAAAGCTTCTGTAAAGAAGCATATATTGAAGGAGTCACTGTCATAACCCAATTCCCCGATCTTTGCTTTAACTATTGTGCACCATTTTGAATGGTGGAGTTCACTCAAGGTAAATTGGGTCAATGAGTTTCTGGAGCTTCGGTAGTGAATATTTAACCAGAATTTTATAATGATTAGCCAAATAGTGGCCTCTATAGAATATTGGCCAGATTCTAAACATAAGACCGCGTATGGGACGCAGTTTGGCACGCCAAATAATTTGTGCAAGAATTTGGATAATGCTGTTATTTGATAATGCTGTTATTCGGAATTAGCCAAATAGGAGCTCCATAGAGTAGCTGTGCTCTCACCTTCGCTTGGAAGACTTGCGGAGCTGGGGGGATATATTGGTTACCCCTGGCGTAATAGAACCTCTTAATGGCGCTAATACTTGATTGAGCCCGGGCCAGTGCATATTTTAGATGAGTGGACCATGACAGGTGGTTGTTAAACCAGAGTCCTAAATACTTGAGAGTTGTTACTTGCTCGATATAATGGCCCTTTATCTTCCAGGTTTGCTTTTTGTTACTTTTCCCAAAGACCAGAATCTTAGTTTTATCATAGTTCACCTGCAGATCATTTGTCTCTCAAGTAGGAAGCTTCCATGCACTTCATGCAGGAGTCTTGTCAAACCCACACGAGTGAGGGACAGTAGGGCTGCACTCTCATCCGCAGTCAGCAGAAGAGAGGTGATTACGCTTTGGGCCGATCTTAGGGCTATGCCCGTCCACCCGGGCCAGGGCTATGGGGAGATCATACAAGAAGATGTTGAATAGTAAAGGGGCTAAAACGCAGCCTTGTTTGACTACCTTTTTTACCTGGACCAGGTTTGATAGAAATCCCCTATGGTCTTTCACCTGGCATGAGTTTTGAGTGTGCAGTTGTTTAAACAGGAAGAGAAGTCTTGGGTCGATGTTAAGGGCTGCAAGTTTTCTCCAGAGTTTTTCTCTGTTCACCGAGTCGAATGCTCCCTTGAGATCCAAAAAGGCCACACTTAGTTTGGAAGAGCTGTTCTTGGAGTATTTATTAGCTAAGTGGGCTGTGGACATGGGCCCTGGTCTTAGTGTTGATTTCCCCTTGGAAAAGCCCACTTGTTCGGGGCCGATAATACTGTTTTGCTTGACCCATAACTCTAATCTAGTCAGGAGAAGCTTAGCATATAGCTTCCCTATAATAGAAGCAGGCTAATGGGTCGATAATTTGCTGGATCGTTTTGGTCACCTTTTTTGAATATTGGGACCAGCATGGAGGAAGTCCATGCCTTCGGCATTATCCCCTTTTTGTTGATCCTTGTAAAGAGATTTGTGAGCAAGTCTGCCCACCATTGTGGGTTTGCTTTCAATATTTCAGGGATAATGGCATCGCTGCCTGGAGCCTTGTTTGACTTTAAGTTCTGTATCAAGGGGATGATCTCTTGACAATTGATGATCTCTTGATCTCTTGAGCCCTTCGGGGGAGGGCGGTCTATAAACCTAATAAATAATAATAATAATTGTAATAATAGTAATAATAGTAATAATAATAATAATAATAATTTACCGGATCCCAGCTTGGACCCACTGGGATTTCGCTGTCGCCATTGGCTTGGATGGAGTTGGTTTCGGCAAACACTTTTGAGAAGTACTCACCCCATCTCTCTAAGGTGATATCTGCCCTAGGTGGTCCCTGGGGATAGTTTGTCCTGTTTATTATTGACCAGAATTTCTTTGTGTCCTTTGTTTGGGATGCCTTTAACAGCAATTCCCAATCAGCTACGATGCGGGCTTTGTGGTTTTGGCCCATGAGCAATTGGAGTTGTTGTTTAGTTTCTCCAATTTTTGTGAGGAGGAGGTCATGATGTGTAGAGCGATAATCATTGTAGAGAGAGCGTCTCTGTTTATTTATTATTATACACTCTTTGTCGAACCAGCTTTTAGGTCTGTCACGAGATTGCCTCGGTGTTCGTTGCCAATCGTGTAATTTTGAAAAAATAGATTTTACAAAGGATTCAAACCCTACGATCGCCTCCTCAAGAACTAAGTTTTCGATTATCTTGCCTTTCATGGACAGAACTCCTTGGGAGCCTAGGATATCTATACACACACCCTCCATCCTTCCGTTCCACTTCAATCTAGTATATTGTGGGTAGATTTGTTCGAGTGAGGAAGTATTTCTTCTATCCAATTCCAGGATAAGGTGGAGAGGAAGGTGATCACTCAGCAAGCAGTTGTCTACGGCAAATAGATCAATGCAACTTGCTATAAGGGGAGAGGTCAAGATGTAGTCGATTACACTGGAGCCCCTTGATGAAGTGAAGGTGTATTCTCCTGAGTTTGGGAATCTGATTCGTTTAGCCACAGAGAAGGTTGGCTGTGCGGGCTATCCTTGATCAAGCATTTCCCAGCTTGGTTGCATATTTGATCCTTAGAGTGTCGGGATTCTGGTGTCAATAAGGAGTAGAAGAGGTCTTCATCCAGGCCCTCTTCTTTCATCAAGTTCAGCAAACTAGTGCCTACCCTTGCATTAAAGTCACCCACTAGAATAAATTCACACAAGGGGTTCTTGGACTTAAGGTCTAATATGTAAGATGTTAGTTTGTCCCAGTGGTCAACTGTTGCACTTTTTGCCAGGTTGCCTGGGATATAGGAGTTGACAAATACTATTTTCCTGTTTGTAAAGGTTAACAGGACAGCCTGTGCCAATGGGGGATAATTAGTTAGACTAGAGACAGCTATATTAGATGAAACGGCTATGGTCAATCCCCCCCTGGGATG